>NC_083242.1:30663753-30718461 GCF_032191835.1 Heteronotia binoei
ATCAGGATCACATGATTTATTCAGACAGCTGGCAATATTCCAAGATATGAGGTGAGGATCTCTAGTTGAAGACTTTCCGGACAGTCAGTCCAGCTCTGTAATTTGGTCTTGCAGTTTTTAGAAGTCTTGATATATACACCCATTGGTAGGTGGAAAGCTAGATGGCGTAGAATTAGAGGCCAAATTGTCAAAGTTAAAGTTGGTCTGAAGAGAATGGTTGGAGATTATAGGAGTACTGGCTTCTTCTTGTTGATCTGAATTTGTTGGTAAGGTGTCCTGTGAAATTTCTATTTGATTACTGGGAATCTCTTGGCTTCTCTTTTGGAATTCAGTCTATTTTAATACGAGATTTTCCCTCAATAGATCCAGTCTCTTTAGGATATTCTGTTGTTCTTGCGCTTGAAGTGCTTGGAAGTGATCTCTGATATTATCTTCCAGAATATTATTTCTGCTACTATGTCCATAGTTTCATCAAAATTATTAGGTGGGGAAGAGCAGTTGGTTGAATCAGTTGGCTCTTCCCTATTTGAATTATTGTTGTCAACCTTTGTAGTCAAGGGATAATTCTGTCGAGTTGGACACTTCTTGCTGGGTAGTAGTGGAGAGATCATCTCATTCTTAAAAACACGGGATAGGAAGACTCCCTTAGATGCGAGAAAACCTTTGGATCGTAATAGAAGCTGAGGTATACGTGTTGAATTAAATGATAATATAACCATCAGAGTCTGGGCATTGCCACTCACAAGATCCGCTTCTAGTATATCAATCTGGCTCATTTCCCTTGGAAACAAAGTTTTCAAATGTTTCCTAGTTAGCTGCATAGTATTTCATGCAGGGCGTCATCCTCTGTAATTGCAAATAGTTAGGCAAATTTTATTTGGGGTGAGAACCAATTTGTAGGGTTTTATTAAGTTCTTACTCAGTGAAAAAGGCTTATCATATTCCTTTGGCTGTAATTCATTGGCAGATGGGGAGCCCTAAGGTATAAATGGAGCACTGTGTCTGGGGCAGTGATGTGCTCTGTGACACAGAGTGTTGGACTGGATGGGCCATTGGCCTGATCCAACATGGCTTCTCTTATGTTCTTATGTGACACAGAGTGTTGGACTGGATGGGCCATTGGCCTGATCCAACATGGCTTTTTGGAGTTCTGCCCTGCTGGTAGACCTCCTTATAAGAACATAAGAGAAGCCATGTTGGATCAGGCCAATGGTCCATCCAGTCCAACACTCTGTGTCACACAATGGCCAAAAAAAAAAAAGGAGGTTCACAAGTGGGGCTAGAAGCCCTTCCACTTTGTCCCCCCCCCCCCCCCAAGCACCAAGAACACAGAGCATCACTGCCACAGACAGTTCCAATAATATGCTGTGGCTAATAGCCACTGATGGACCTCTGCTCCATATTTTTATCCAACCCCCTCTTGAAGCTGGCTATGCTTGTAGCCGCCACCACATCCTGTGGCAGAGAATTCCACATGTTGATCACCCTTTGGGACAGTCAGTCCACCTCTGTAATTTGGTCTTGCAGTTTTTGAGAGTCTTGATGGGTGTGTATATCCATTCCAACCCTACCACTCAGCAATTTCATTGAATGCCCACGAGTTCTTGTATTGTGAGAAAGGGAGAAAAGTACTTCTTTCTCTGCTTTCTCCATCCCATGCATAATCTTGTAAACCTCTATCACGTCACCCCTCAGTCGACGTTTCTCCAAGCTCAAGAGCCCCAAGCGTTTTAACCTTTCTTCATAGGGAGTGTTCCAACCCTTTAATCATTCTAGTTGCCTTTTTCTGGACTTTTTCCTATGCTATAATATCCATTTTTTAAGGACTTCTGCTCCGTATGAGAGCCAGTTTGGTGCAGCAGTTAAGTGTCTGGACTCTTATCAGGGAGAACTGAGTTTGATTCCCCACTCCTCCACTTGCATCTGCTGGAATGGCCTTAAGTTTGCCATAGCCTCTTGCAGAGTGATCCTTGAAAGGGCAGCTGCTGTGAGAGCTCTCTCAGCCCCACCCACCTCACAGAGTGTCTGTCATGGGAGGAGAAGGTATAGGAGATTGTAAGCCGCTCTGAGTCTGTGATTCAGAGAGAAGGGCAGGGTATAAATCTGCAGTCTTTTTCTTCTATGTTTATCCAATCCCCTCTTGAAGTCATTTATGCCTGTAGCCACCGTCACTTTCTATGGCAGTGAATTCCACGTGTTAATCACCCTTTGGATGAAGACCTGAGTGAGAGTGAGCATCTGGACATGATGCAAGATCGGCAAAAAAAAGAGAGCAGCATATCTTAAAAAGCAGCGAGGCCTAATTTGTTCAGAATGGAGGATCTGCATCTCCATATCATTGTGTCTCGACGGCTCTCTTCCCCTGGCAGTCAATCTGATCTTTCAGGAGGCTGCCGTTAAGGCACTGAGAGAACAGCAGGGGCTCACCCAGGAAATTCTGCCTCTTAACCGAGCGCTACATATAATTATCCTCAATGGCCTTCAGCCAGGTTACCTGTGGGCTGCGATCTCGTTAGATCTTCATAAGCTCAGCAGCGGAAGACGGCACACCGCAGCGAGGAATCAGGGCCGTGGGAGCCCCGTTGAGAAGCGAATTACGAGAAGCCGTGCCGAATTTCCAGACAATGTGTGAATCCGGCCAGTTTCTTTGGCCAGTTTCGAGCTCTCGTCCTTGGGGGTTGTCACAACTCAGGGGGGTATTACCAATAGCTGCCACCACTCTGTGTTAAGGGTTCCCCTTGAGAAGGCCCAGAGTTCCCTCCCAAGCCCTTCAGGCCTCCTTTAGCTTAGGCTAAATAATAGGTACGAGGACCAGGCAGAGTGAACAACAGACAAAAAAAAAGTTTTATTTAAAAGTTCAGTCAGTGCAATATAACAAACAAGGTGCAATAGGCAGTAAAAGGGGTGAAGGGGAAAGAAACAAATGCCCTAATGCGTTTAACTATACAGTCCCTACTCTACTAACCCAAACTCACCACTTTCCTTGGGTAAGGGATCTCTCCCCTGCTGCAAGCTCTCTGGGCTACAGCCTGCCTCCAGCTCAGCCTTCCAGGAAAAGAACACACCCTGCTTGGGCTTGGCCTTTTTATGTTCTCCTCCCAGGCCCCACCCCTCTCTGGGCCAGTTTCCCTCCAAAACCTTGCCACCCAATCAGAGGGACAGAAGGGATTCTGGGAAATGTAGGCTCTTTGGCAACTCCTAGGCAGGCTTCTCTGGGTCTGCAGGGCTCGCTAGGCCCAGGATCATGACAGGGGTGGGGACGCTCGGTACTGAGTGCTGGGCAGCCCACTTCCTTGATGGGCATAAAATTCTGGGGCAGCTTTGTAGGGTCAGTTTCCTTGGAAGAACGGGATGGGGAGGGCTCCAGTAGCATCCTAGAAACCAACAAGATTTTGGGCGGTATAAGAGTCAAAGATCCTGTGCCAGGTAACTTTTGGTTTGCGAGGTGTTACTGGACTTGAATCTTGCTCAGAAAGTGAGAAAAAAATTGAACACAAGCTACATATAGGTGTTTTGCATACCAGATGTTTACACTAAATAGTTTTCCGGGACTAGTCTTTCAGAAGGTGGTACTTTCAGTGAGGGAGCTATTTCTTCCCTCCAACACTGTGTGGCTGCTCACCATCTTCTTTTGTTGGTTACCATTTCCTATTCCAGTTTGGTGTGGTGGTTAAGTGTGCGTCTTATCGTGGGAGAACCAGGTTTGCTTCCTCAGTCCTCCACTTGCAAATGCTGGAATGGCCTTGGGTCAGCCATAGCTCACATAGGCATTGTCCTTGAAATGGCAGCTTCTGGGAGAGCTCTCTCAGCCCCACCTACCGCACAGGGTGTCTGTTGGGGGGGGGGTGGTAAAGGAGATTGTAATCACTCTGAGATTCAGAGTATAGGGCAAGATATGCTATTTTGGGCTGTATCAACAGAAGTATAGTGTCCAGATCACGTGATGCGATGGTATGGCTTTATTCTGCTCAGGTAAGACCTCACCTGGAGTATTGTGTTCAGTTTTGGGCACCACATTTCAAGAAGGATATAGACAAGCTGGAACAGGTCCAGAGGTGGGCAACGAAGATGGTGAGGGGTCTGGAGACCAAGTCCTATGAGGAAAGGCTGAAGGAGCTGGGGATGTTTAGCCTGGAGAGGAGGCAGCTGAGAAGTGATAAGATCACCATCTTCAAGTACTTGAAGGGCTGTCATATAGAAGAGGATGTGGAATTGTTTTTCTGTGGCCCCGGAAGGTCGGACCAGAAGCAATGGGCTGAAATTAAATCAAAAGAGTTTCCGGCTCAATATTAGGAAGAACTTCCTGACCATTAAAGCGGTTCCTCAGTGGAACAGGCTTCCTTGTGAGGTGGTGGACTCTCCTTCCTTGGAGGTTTTTAAACAGAGGCTAGATGGCCATCTGACAGCAATGAAGATCCTGTGAATTTAGGGGAGGTATTTGTGAATTGTGCAGGGGGTTGGACTAGATATGATGTTGTAAGCCGCCCTGAATCCGCTTGTGGATTGGGCGGGATATAACTTGAAAGTAATAAATAAACCTGGAGGTCCCTTCCAACTCTATGATTCTATATAAATCCAATATCTTCTTCCTTCATGCTCACTCACTTGGGTAATTCAGTACAAGATGATATTGGGTTTATACCCCACCCTACACCCTGAATTTCAGAGTCTCAGAGTGACTCACAATCTCCTTTACCTTCCTTGCCCCCCACAACAGACACCCTGTTCAGTAGGAGGGGCTGAGAGAGCTCTTCCAGAAGCTGCCCTTTCAAGGACAGCTCTGCTAGAGCTATGAGCTGACCCAAGACCATTCCAGCAGCTGCAAGTGGAGGAGTGGGGAATCAAACCCAGTTCTCTCAGATAAGAGTCCACACACTTTACCACTACGCCAAACTGGCTCTCATCCCGGTAGCAGATAGAGCTCAGGTACAGTGTGAAGCCATGCAGACATATCTCTCTTCTGAAGCCGGTCTAGTTTGTCCTCGGCTGGGAATCTCTCTGAGATCTTCACTGTGCACCCTACTTTATTCCACAGTGGAGGGAAAGTAGGTGACAGATGAAATAAAAGAGCTTACCAAGATTTAGCTTCAAGAAAGGGCAACTTTTGGGGGCAAAGTGTGCCAAAATAACATTTTTGCAAAAAAAAAAAAAAAAATGGGGGGGGGGGGAGAGAATCTTTTGGCATGACTAAAAACCTTCATGAATAAAGGATTTTGGTTTAGCTACTGCTGTGATCTATTAATTTATCTGGAGCCGCATGGCGCAGAGTGGTAAAGTTGCAGTACTGCAGTCTGAGCTCTCTGCTCACGACCTGAGTTCGATCCTGGCGGAAGCTGGGTTCAGGTAGCCAGCTCAAGATCGACTCAGCCTTCCATCCTTTCGAGGTTGGTAAAATGAGTACACAGCTTGATGGGGGGGGGGGGAATGTAGATGACTGGGGAAGGCAATGGCAAACCACCCCGTAAAAAGTCTGCCGTGAAAACGTGATGCGACATCACCCAGAGTCAGAAATGACTGGGGATTGCACAGGGGACTACCTTTACCTTTTAATTTGTGTATCTGTGTCTCTCTCTCTCAACTATCTATCATCTATCCATCCATATCTCCCCTTTCCTTGTAGTTCCAGGTGGCTTGCAATAATAGCTAAAACATTTGTTTGGTTTAAAAACCAAAAATAAAACCTCAAATCCCTCCTCACTTTCTCCCACTGTGAGATGTCTGCCATTCAAGCTCCCTCCAGATCTGTGGCAAAGAGGCTGACATTGCCGTGCCTTTGGAAGAGCTCCAAAGAGAGGGCCCCTCTTCTGAGAGCCCATTCCAGAGAGCTGGAGCCATGATGGAAAAGGCCCAGTCAGTGTTAGATGCGCCACCCAGAGGGGGTAAATAAATGGCTCCCCGAATACTGTAGTCGGCACACAGGGATGTAAGGAAGGAGATGTACCTTCAAATAATTCTAGGGTTTTTTTCCCCCACTGACCCAAATGTTTGGATGCTGGCCTATCTGAATCATCCTCCACTCCCTCTGCTCTTGATTTCTCATCTGCACAAGGCATTTCTTTTTTTTTCCGCCCCCGCCTAGTTCTCTTTAATAATGAACAGCTGCAAGAAGAGCGAGAGAAATCGGCTGGGGATGTCTCATTAAACATCAAGGGGGGAAAACTCAGGCGCGCCGAGTGGGATGGGATGCAGGAGGCCCTTTCACGGAGCGCATGCACGCGCTGAACTTTGAATTGGAAATCAGCTCTGATTGCCCATCGAACGTCTCTTTAAAAAAAACCAAAAAGAAGCCTGCAGCAATTGGGAAGTAGCTTTGCCAAGCCAGAGTTTGGAAACCATGAGAATACGAAGAAGAAGAAGAAGATATTGGATTTATATCCTGCCCTATACTCCGAATCTCAGAGTCTCAGAATGGCTCACAATCTCCTTTATCTTCTTCCCCTACAACAGACACCCTGTGTGGTGGATGGGGCTGAGAGAGCTCCGACAGAAGCTGCCCTTTCAAGGACAACTCTGCGAGAGCTCTGGCTGACCCAAGGCCATTCCAGCAGCTGCAAGTGGAGGAGTGGGGAATCAAACCCGGTTCTCCCAGATAAGAGAGCTCTGGCGGACCCAAGGCCATTCCAGCAGCTGCAAGTGGAGGAGTGGGGAATCAAACCCGGTTCTCCCAGATAAGAGAGCTATGGGTGACCCAAGGTCATTCCAGCATCTGCAAGTGGAGGAGTGGGGAATCAAACCCGGTTCTCCCAGATAAGAGTCTGTGCACTTAACCTCGACACCAAACTGGCAGAGAGGGAGAAAGCCTAGGAGGGCCACTGCTGCACCTGATGTATTCGAAACGGACATCCAGCCCATTTAGCAGAGGCCTGGTCATTAGTAAAATGTTTTCCGTGCCATCGTAGAGATGTCTGCTCCGATCACTTTGTGCATCGTGAACAGGCCTGGCTCATTTTAACGTTTAGTGCCCGTGAGCCAATATTTTCTCCCCCTTGCCATTCCTCTTGCATGATTAAACATTTATCAGTTGTAATGAATCGCTGCTCTTTGGCCACAGGCTTTCCTCTTCTTCTTTTTTTGCAGAGAGCAGCTATTGATAAGCTGACCAGGGAAAGAGGGTCTCGAAGAAGCAACAAAGGGGGCTGAGAGAGGCAGGCAAATGGACATTACCCTTGTGGGCAGGGAATCCCACTTGGGTATGCCGCAAGGTACACGTTCCATGCACAGTGATTCATACAAGAAAAGGACATAAGGATCTTCGCTGCTACATCAGAAGAGCCCTGCTGCAGAGGTCAGGGACAGTAGAGATGTGTACAACCCAGGAAAATGGTGGTTTGTGTTGTTTTGTAGTTCGCTTGATAGCACCAAAACCCGATTCCTGGTTCATTTGGCTTGAGAGGTGTAGAACAGCCCCTTCATGAGTTAGAGATGCCAAGCTCACTGAGAGTCTTCAGGAGGCTTTCCTCCACCTGCCCTCTGAGTTTGTTGAAAATTGGAATGTCCAAGTTATAGCCCCGCAAAGCTGGTGCCCCCAGGAAAAGCTCAGCTTCAACTCTCACAACAAACTAACTCGCCTGTCTTCATGCTGCAAAGCGAAAGCAGCTGAGTCAGGGTGTTTGCTCCCGTAGAGCATAATGAGAGCTCTGTGATTGGCTCCCAGAGCTGTCCATCAAGCTATGGACAACTGCTATGGGTGTTTCCAGGGCTCCAAGAAGTCCACTCCCAGCATTGCCTAGAAATTGATTAAAGCAGTACCAGGCTGTCTGGAAAGAGGAACCACAAAAAGGAACCTAACGAACCACCAAGGACTGAACCGATTCAAAATGAACTGAGAATCAGCCAGATTTGTGCACGAATCTCAAATTGTGGATTGGTTTGTGCCCATCCCTACAGGACAGCATTCTGTTGCACACAACAGAAGAGCAACGCTTCATTACAAAATTTACAGTGTGTGCCCTGTAAAATAGCCAACTATGCATTTCCTCCAATGGGATTCCTGTTTGCAGAAGAGGGCATTGCCTATTCCTTCCAATTCCCACCCCCCTCACACTGTAGCCCCCGCTCTTCCTGGGGAAAGGGTCTCCTGGAACAAAATGTAAGGGTACTTAGCGGGCTGCAGAAGTCTAGATAAACCAGAACATCCCATCGAGTGAAGTCCACAGATGGTCACATACACATCATTATTTTTAAGGCTCAGAGGTATGGCTTGGTTCCCCGACACTGAAATTTTATGGGACAGCAATCTAAAATTTATCCAAAAGAACATTGTCATGCTATCGAGGAAAATTTAAGCACCAACATTGGGCATCTGGTACAGCCACTCCAGGACAGGAATCTACCAAATAATTTCATGTATGTATATGGATCCGAGAGGGCAGCCGTGTTGGTCTGAAGAAGTTGAACGAAGTCAATTGGCACCTTTAAGACCAACAAAGTTTTATTCGGAATGTAAGGTTTGTGTGCTAAGCACACTTCATCAGACGAGGAATCGGGTACAGTGAATCAGGTACGGTGAGCAGAAATATATTTTAATGCATTTTTCTTCTAATGGCAAACTATATGCATGTTATATGTTAAAAGGTAAATTAGTTGGATGGGAAAAACTGAGAAAGGAATGCCCTCAATTTGACCCAGGCTTGCTTATAACAATAGCATGATTAGCAGACATTCTCACATTTTGACATGTTACTATTTTATCGGTTTCTCACGCTCATGTTACCCAGATTGAAGGTTTGCTCAATTGGTTAGTTTTACCATGCCGTTAATTTTACTATTCTGTCATTGGCTCTTAAATGTGTACCATTTTGCATTCTAAACCACTGTCTACCAGCTATATGTAGCTCTGCTCATCGTACTTGATTTACTGTGCCTGATTCCTCATCTGATGAAGTGTGCTTAGAGAGCACACGAAAGCTTACATTCTGAATAAAACTTTGTTGGTCTTAAAAGTGCCACTTGACTCCTACTTTGTACATATGTATGTATGTATGTATGTATGTATGTATGTATGTGCTGTCAAATTGTAACACACTTGTGGCATCCCCAGTAATGGGGTTTCCAGGCAAGTGAGAAGCAGAGGTGGCGTGCCATTTCCTTCCTCTGCAGAGTCTTCCTTGGTGGTCTTCCTTCCAAGTACTGACTCCGCTGAGTTTCCAAGATCTGATGAGAATGGGTTATACCATACTGTTCCACTACCCCACTAAATAATTTTAGACATTCAAAATGAATCCAAAGTACACAAGAGGACGGGGGAGGGGAATCAGTTGGAACTAATTTTTGTCTCTGTCTCTATGTTGGCAGGAGAACCGAGTGACCCGGCGAAAAGAAGCGTGCGGAGGACCACAAATATGGAGAAGGAACCCAGCACTGAAGTGGGAGCAGGAAGCAAAAAGCAGACCAGACCAGGCAGCTTTGAACTGGAGAGCTCTGTTCATTCTTGAGCCAGATCTTGTTTCCTCCCAAGATCCATCTTTCTCCTGCGTGACTTCAAAGAAACACGAGACAATGAGAGGAGAACCTGTTTCCCGGGAGAACCTTGGCTAAAGCTTTTGCACTAGAAGGGGTGACTTGGAAGAGAGAAGTTCTCATACCCGTCAGATGACTCTTCGTGGTTTGCAGCCATGAAGAGAAAGGATAGAATGACAACACATCCCTGGAAACATTAGCCCAAAGCAGGGCTGTGCAGTAAGACAAACCGCCCCATTCTCCCCTTTCCAGCAGATAAGGGATTTCCCTGTCTCTGTGCGGCCCTTCCAAATGGCAGGCCATCGATGGGCTGTGACATCAGCACTGTGCGCATGCGTGGCAGCTGTCTCTCTCCTGTACGTGGGCGAGGTGCGAGCAGACTGCTGGCTGATTGAGGGAGAAAAGGGCTTCGTGTGGCTGGCGATCTGTAGCCAGAACCAACCACCGTACGAGTCCATCCCTCAACAGATCAACAGCACGATTCTGGACTTGCGGCTGAACGACAACAAGATCAAGAGCGTGCAGTTCTCCTCCCTCAGTCGCTTCAGTAACCTCACATACCTCAATCTGACCAAGAATGAGATCTCCTATATCGAGGATGGTGCCTTCTCGGGACAGTATAATCTGCAGGTGCTGCAGCTCGGCTACAATCGCCTGAGGAACCTGACGGAGGGAATCCTCCGGGGCCTGGGGAAGCTCGAGTACCTTTACCTCCAGGCTAACCTCATTGAGACAGTTACCCCCAATGCCTTCGGGGAGTGCCCCAACATCATGAACATTGACTTGTCGGTGAACAGGATCCAGAGGCTAGACAGCAACACTTTCAGGGGCCTGAACAAACTCTCAGTCTGTGAACTCTACAGCAACCCCTTCTACTGCTCTTGTGAGCTCCTGGGCTTCCTTCAGTGGCTTGAGGGCTTCACCAACATGACACGCACCTACGACCGCATGCAGTGTGACTCCCCGCCAGACTACTCGGGCTACTACCTTTTAGGCCAAGGGCGAAGCGGTTACCGAAATGCCCTGGGCATGCTCTCTTCCCTCTGCACGGGCGGCCCGTACACCATGCCTCCTCATTTCATCCCACCGAAGTACCCAGTGACGACAGCTCCACCGGAGAGCCCATGTTCTGAGGAAGAGTGCTTCTCTGGTGATGGCACCACTCCGCAGGCCTCGCTGCACACCCCTGTGATTGATCCAGGCTTGTACCCCACCATGAAGGTGAAGCACGTAACCCACAACTCAGCTACACTGAGCGTGCAGATCCCAGTGCCCTACAGCAAAATGTACACCTTGGCACAGTTCGAGAATGGCCGATACAACATCCTCGCCAAGTTGTTGAAGAAGAAAGAAGACATCGAGCTGACAAACCTGGTGGCGAATGAAGACTACACTTACTGCGTGATGTCTTCCAACCGAGTTTCGAGATATAACTACACTTGCCTCACCATCAACCTCAACAAACAAAACAGGGAGGAGCCGATACCCACCTCTTCCACGGCCACCCACTACATCATGACGATCCTGGGCTGCCTATTCGGCATGGTTATTGTCCTAGGGGTGGTGTACTATTGCCTTCGGAAGAAGCGTCAGCAGGAGGAAAAGCACAAGAAGGCTGCGATTAACATGAAGAAGACCATCATCGAGCTGAAATATGGGCCAGAGATGGAGACAGCCAGCATCTCTCAACTGTCGCAAGGCCAGATGCTGGGTGGTGAAACCATGACCCGCATCCCTTACCTTCCTTCCGTGGGAGAGGTTGAGCAGTACAAACTGATTGACAGCAGCGAGACCCCCAAGACCACCAAGGGTAACTACATGGAAGTACGCACAGGGGAGCAGCCCGAACGGAGGGAATGTGAACTGCCAATGGTACCTGACAGCCAGAGCTCAGTGGCAGAGATCTCCACTATCACTAAGGAGGTAGATAAGGTGAACCAAATCATCAACAACTGCATTGATGCCTTGAAATCAGAGTCCACCTCCTTCCAGGGGGTAAAATCAGGAGCAGTGTCCACAGCTGAGCCTCAACTGGTGCTTTTATCAGAACAGATCCCCAGCAAGCATGGTTTCCTGGCCCCAGTCTACAAGGAGAGCTACAACCACCCCTTACAGAGGCACCATAGCATGGAGGCCCCCCCAAAGCGTTCCAGCACTTCTTCCAGCGGCTCCATACGAAGCCCCCGATCCTTCCGCTCAGAGGGCTCCGGCCACAAATCAGAAGCCAAATATATTGAGAAGACATCTCCGACCGCAGACACCATTCTCACTGTGACGCCGGCTGCTGCTATCCTGCGGGCTGAGGCTGAGAAGATACGACAATATAGCGAGCACCGGCACTCCTACCCAGGGTCCCATCAAGGGGAGCAGCACGACAGCATGGCGGGGCGCAAGCCCTCCATCTTGGAGCCACTGACTCGGCCCCGCCCCAGAGACTTGGCCTACTCACAACTTTCGCCTCAGTACCACAACCTGAGCTACACCTCCAGCCCTGAGTACACATGCAAGCCATCCCACAGCATCTGGGAGCGCTTCAAACTGAACCGCAAGAGGCACAAAGACGAGGAGGAGTACATGGCCGCTGGTCATGCCCTGCGGAAAAAGGTCCAGTTTGCCAAAGACGAGGATCTTCATGACATCTTAGACTACTGGAAAGGGGTGTCTGCCCAGCACAAGTCCTGAGTCCTCAACCAACTCGTGACTTAACACTGGACCAAAAGATAAAAAAGAAAAATCAGCAGCAGCTATTTTTATCCCAGACTTGTCTTTAAAAAAGAAAAGCAAACAAATAAATAAATAACTTATGAGAATCTATAATACTCTATATAATGTATAAGAAAGAATGAGAATGAGACAAAGAGAGGTATTCAAAGTATATCTATCATCTCACTCTTGTGAGATGAATACCAAATTTGATAAAAAGGGGGGGAGGGGAAGACACTGACAAATAAACTACAGAGTGAAAAAAGTTTTTTCTTTTTTTAAAAAAAATACAGAAAATTAAATTTAAAAACAGAGAGAGAGAGAATGAAAGAGAGCCAGGCAAAGGAAAAAAAATAGCCCAAGGAGTTTGGAGTAAATCAACAACTGCATCGCATGACTCCTTAATTCTGTGATTTTTGTGGACTATTGTGTACAGTTTTGTCTTCTTCTTCCGTAACCAAAAAAAAAAAAAAGTGAAATGACAAAATGGCAAATCAGAGGGGTGGGGGGGGGAAAGATAACAGAAGGATTAAAGAAAAACAAACAGACAAAACGGTAATATTTTGGGCCTTTTGCAAATGGAGTCTTCCAGTTTAGACTATGAACCGCCTGAAGTCCCATTTGTGCGTTCATTTGATGCGGGGTTCAACCACAATGTTTGCATTGTAAAATTGTTGTCCTGTTGTACAGAGAGAACAAAAAATAATAATCTATATTTGCAAATGTTTGCTGTATACCGAGAGAGAGAGAGAAAAGAGAGAGAAAAATATTACGTCTACTAAAAGAAATATATCTATATATTCACCTGTTTGTACCAGGTTTTAATCATGGATTTTAGAAAAAAAAAAAAAAAAAACAAGAAACCCAACAGTTGGGCTTGGTCTGCAGTATTGTTTCATTTCTTTTTGTTCTGGTTTCATTGTGGCTCTTTGTACACTGTGGCAAGGGTTAGAGCATCTCTAGCTTCCAATGTATGCGACATTCTGCCAGCAAAAAAAGAATTAGAGTTCCTCTTGTTATTGAGGGGAGATCTTTGGAAATGCCACACCAAGCTGGGGAAGGATCTCTCGGAGTTAAAACCAAGTTCTCCTCTACATACCGCAATGGAAGCCACTACCTGGTGGGCTCCTACAAGCTCTTCCATGCGCAAAAGAGGGAAGAGGGGATTGGCCACCAAAAAAAAGCAATGCTGAAGATCATGGAATAAACACAGCCAGAAGCCATGAAAGGGTGTCAAGAAGGCATCAGGAATGAGGGGAGTTGGGCAGGATCAAGTAGTGATGCTGGTAGGATCTGACCTGCTTCCCCTCCTGCAAAAAGAGGATGCAAGCTGTCCTCCCCCCATTACCCAAAGAAGCAGTCTCCTAATTAGTTAGGGGGATTAGCTTTAAGGAGACAGGGGGGTGGTAACTGGGATTTTCCACCTATGTATATGGGGATTTTTTCTCCTTAAGAGAACTCTAAATAACCAGGCCGATGGTCAACCAGAAAGGTTTTTATTACGAAAAATAATATAACAAATACACACAATAAACATACACACACACACAAGGGCTTAAGAGGGCTTGTGTTTAAGAGAAACACAAGGAGGAGGGGGAAAGACATTTCAGGTAAGGGTGATAATTACTGTTCTTGGAGAGGTACATGGAAGCAGCAAAACATCCAGTGTTTCATGAGAGAAAAGAGTCCAACAAAGTGGGGGTGTATGTGGAGGATCCAGGACACACACACACACACTACTAGGAAGCAAAGTGCTTCTGAAATAGGGCAAAATGTGTCCTTTGGCAGGTAAGATGCATTTGCTAGAAAAACAGTAACTTGATGAGTTTTTCTGAGGTATACAATTATGTGTGAGAGGCTTGATGACCCTACAAGTACCTGGCAGGAAGGGCTAATGGTTTACGTGAACAGAATTAAGTGTTGTTTAATTTAAATGGGTGCAGGAAAGTGAGATTGGGTGTTGATGGGATCAGTCCAAGGATAAGTCAATAAATTTTGGGGAGACACATTGTGTCAGCTCCTGAGTAGTCCTCAATAATTAGGCCTCGTGCTGAGATTCAGAAAAGGTTTTACTGAAAGACACATTACAACCGGTATGACTCTTTGTGTCAGATCTGGCTATAACCCTCAGAGTCAGAGCTATATAACCTCTCCTGGGCCGTTGGAAGCCCACCAAAATTCATAGCAAAAAGCCCACAGAAAGCAAAGGTAACAGTTTCTCACCCAGCCCCCCCACTGCATATTAACAGGTGCCAAGACAGTCTCTGCTAGAAGACATTATGTCCTTGAGTTCCAGACAGGAGCCTCCCTACCAGGGTAGAGTGTTTACTTCATGTGTTACAGGCAAAAGAGAAAGCAGGCAGGCAAAAGCAACCCCGTGCATCTTTCCCCAACATTCCCATCAGTCACAGAAAACAGGGAAGGCCTATAGCCTCAGCAAATACATTGTCATAGAATCATAGAGTTGGAAGGGACCTCCAGGGTCATCTAGTCCAACCCCTTTCACAATACAGGAAACCCACAAATACCTACACCAAATTGTCCTAAATTATACGTCTCTCTGGGGTATGGAGGGGAAAGTAGACAGACGCTCTTACACATACTTCTAAACTATATGTCCAGGCTTGTTTCTGACTGTCATAGGAACATATATGAACATATGAAGCTGCCTTATACTGAATCAGACCCTTGGTTCATCAAAGTCAGAATTGTCTACTCAGACTGGCAGCGGCTCTCCAGGGTCTCAAGCTGAGGTTTTTCACGCCTCTTTGCCTGGACCCTTTTTAATTGAAGATGTCGGGGATTGAACCTGGGACCTTCTGCTTACCAAGCAGATGCTCTACCACTGAGCCACCATCCCTCCACTTTGGGTCTTGCAGTATGATTCTTGGGATGATATTTTAAGAAGGGTGTTTATCAGGGCGTTTTTTTTTGTATCAGGAACTCCTTTGCATATTAGGCCATGCCCCCCTGATGTAGCTAATCCTACAAGAGCTTACAACTAAGACTCAGGGCCATGGTCTTGTAAGAAGAGCCTTGTAAGCTCTGGGAGGATTGGCTACATCAGGGGACGTGGCCTAATATGCAAAGAAGTTCCTGCTACAAAAAAAGCCCTTGTGTATATGGTTATTCTAGCTATAAACCGCCCCTTAGTGAGAGGAGGGTGCAATTGCTAACACACAGGTTGGCTCCTCTAGGTTGGGAAATTCCTAGAGATTTGTGGAAGGGGAGTCCATTCCCCAACAGTATTCCTTTTTAAGCTGAGTTAGAATGAGCTAGCTCAAAATTTTTTAGCTCGCACATTTTTGTCTCGGCTCAGGGAAAATGGCCCTAGAGGAGCAAACTAATTGATGCAGTAGCTCCCAACTTTAATGCCAGTAGCTCACAAAATAGAATTTTTGCTCACAAGACTCCACAACTTAGAGGGAACATTGTTCTCCAAAAGTACCATTTCCTCCTGGGGAGCTGGTCTCTGTAGTCTGGAAATCAGCTGTCATTCTGCAAGAACTCTGGTCCCCACCAGAAGGCATGGCAGCCTTCACTTTTCTATGGACCATGGCCCTGAGTCTTAGTTGTTCCATGCACACAGAGTCAAAGAACCTATATTGGCTTAACAACAGTAGTATCAAATCAAGGAAGTGGGGAAAATGTGGTTAATTAAACGTTCTAAACCAGGGGTGCCAAACATGCAGTTCGGGGGCCGAATCAGGCCCCCCTGGAGGCTCCTATCGAGCCCTCAAGCAACTGGCTGTCATCTGCTTTTTTTTTTCTCCCTCTCTTTTGCTCCCTTCTGCCTCACAGCTTGCTTCTGCCAGGCTTGCTCAATTGCACAAGAGCTGCAGAGCAAAACCTCTATTTTCTCCATTGGCTGAGGCTCCTCTCTTGGGGAAGAAGGGGGAGGAACAGCATGCCTCGCCCTCAATCACATAGCAGAACTGCTGAGCCAAGCTTCTCTTCCTTCTATTGACTGAGGTTCACCCCACCTCCAGTCCCCTGGGGATGGAAGGAAAGAGCCAGAGCTTCCTTTGCCCAGTTCCCTGAATCCCATGGGAGAAATACAAAGAAAGCACCTTTAAGACCAAAAAGGGCTGATGTTTTAAGCATGATTTAATTTTTTTTTTTTTAAATGTGTGTTCTTTATAAGATTTATATCTCTGCTACCTAATCTTAAATAGGTACACACATGGCCTGGCCCGACCTGGCTCGGCCCAACCCGACATGGTCCAGCTCCTCAAGGCCTCATAACCAATGAGTTCTAAACAGACTTCTCCACCTGTAAGCACAGTAAAGGACGTTTGCCACCACTTTGATGGTTTCAGTCTTATTTGAGGCGAGCAAGCTCACTATCTTGCTTTCATCAGATTTACCCTCCAGGGATCGCAGCATAGGATCCAGATAAGATGCCCGTAAATCACAGTAGAATCTACAGGATAAAAGTACAGGGTCTGTTCCTTCAGTTTCCTTCAGCTCACAGGGACAGAGCCTATCAAACCTCCCATATAACATGGCAGAAGGAAGCACATTAAAACGGGCCAACATAAACGCCCTTCGAATATGGGGATCGCTCAAACAAGGCAAATACTCTGTAAGTGAACCACTAAAAGGAATCCCCCATTGTATGGGAGAGCAATGCTCAGAAGCAAGACTTCTAAGGTCTTGAATCTCCATGTCAATTAAGCTCTGTTTAATCATGACAAAAGCACATGTCTCCGAAAAAAGGGTCAGCTCATCGAAGCGCAGAGGGTTAAAGAGTGTTAAAGTTGCAGTACTGCGTCCTAAGCTCTGCTCACGACCTGAGTTCGATCCCTGGCGGAAGCTGGGTTTTCAGGTAGCCAGCTCGAGGTTGACTCAGCCTTCCATCCTTCCGAGGTTGGTAAAATGAGTCCACAGGCTTGCTGGGGGGAAAGTGTAAAAGACTGGGGAAGGCAAGGACAAACCACCCCGTAAAAAGTCTGCCGTGAAAACGTTGTGAAAGCAACGTCACCCCAGAATTGGAAACGACTGGTGATTGCACGGGGGACCTTTCCTTTCCATCAATGATCACCATCTTCAAGTACTTGAAGGGCTGTCATCTAGAGGATGATGTGGAATTGTTTTCTGTGGCCCCAGATGGTAGGAGCGGAACCAATGGGTTGAAACTAAATCAAAAGAGTTTCCGTCTCAACATTAGGAAGAACTTCCTGACCATTGGAGCCATTCCTCAGTGGAACAGGCTTCCTCAGGAGGTGATGGGCTCTCCTTCTTTGGAGTTTTTAAACAGAGGCTAGATGGCCATCTGACAGCAATGAATTTAGGGGGAGGTGTTTGTGAGTTTCCTGCATTGTGCAGGGGGTTGGACTAGATGACCCTAGAGGTCCCTTCCAACTCTATGATTCTATGAGCTGGGGATGTTCAGCCTGGAGAGGAGGTGGCTGAGAGGTGATAGGATCACCATCTTCAAGTCCTTGTAGGGTTGTCCTCTAGAGGATGGGGTGGAATTGTTTTCTGTGGCCCCAGAAGGTAGGACAAGAACCAATGGGTTGAAATTAAATCTAAAGAGTTTCTGGCTCAACATTAGGAAGAACTTCCTGACCGTTAGAGCGGTTCCTCAGTGGAACAGGCTTCCTCGGGAGATGGTGGAGTCTCCTTCCTTGGAGGTTTTTCAACAGAGGCTAGATGGCCATCTGACAGCAATGAGGATCCTGTGAATTTAGGGGGAGGTGTTTGTGAGTTTCCTGCATTATGCAGGGGGTTGGACTGGATGACCCTGGAGGTCCCATCCAACTCTATGATTCTATGATACTAAGCCCCATGGATGTGATTTTCCCTTCAATGTGGGCCGGCCAATCAAATAAATAAGATTCATGCAGCACATGTGCAATGAGACTATTAGGCCCACTTCTGCCATGCCAGATGGAAAGCTTAATCAAACCAAATAGGATCTGTCTTTAACATCCTCCACCGAGGCCAATTCAACAAATACCGAACAATGGTTGACCATCACCCAACATGACAGACTCAACTAAAGAGAGCTTTCGGGTGCAAGAATCTCCCAGTGCAATGTAGTCTCCCAGCCAGGTAAATATTTTGGAAAGTATTTTATGGCAGGGGTGGCCAACGGTAGCTCTCCAGATGTTTTTTTGCCTACAACTCCCATCAGCCCCAGCCAGCATGGCCAATGGCTGGGGCTGATGGGAGTTGTAGGCAAAAAACACCTGGAGAGCTACCGTTGGCCACCCCTGTTTTATGTATGTCCTAAAACTGGCTTGTATCGCAAGGGCACCTCTGTTTCCCACTGCACCAGACCGCATCAACAAGAGTTTCTCTAAACATGGCCAACTGCTTGCTACTCACAACATACAAGCATATGAAACTGAGTTTGACCGAGTCACACCATTGGTTCATCTAGCTCAGTGTGGTCTACTTTGGCTGGCAGCAGCTCTCTGGCATTTCAGGCAAAGGAAAACCTGAATTTGGGAACTTCTATAACACAAGCACTGAGCTGGGACCATTTCCTCAAACTTCTAGAAGGTGCTGAAGACGGACTGATCCATTTGTCACAACTGAGCTCTATATTCAAACTGTACCATTTGAGACGTGTGTTGTCAGGTTTCTCCACCTCCCCAAACCCATCTGTGTAGGCAGGGGTCATTTTGTAGAAAAATAGGTGGTGGAGCTCATCCAGGGATTGTTATGCAGCTGCACCTACTATTCAACGGACAAGGTGGGAAGGAGGAGGTGGAACTCTCAGAAAGGTTCAGGAGCTGTGCTCCTGTGAGCTCCTACTGAATCTGAGGCCTGTGTGTAGGTACTGGGCTTCTCCAGGAACAGAGTTACTTTTTTTCCAACAAGGGGCAACTATCAATTGGTGGTGTTGAGAAGCAGTTTATCTCCTGGTGGGATGTCCCACATGCCGTTTATGAACTTACCTAAGCAGGTCTTCTGAGATGCCTTCTCAAGCAACCCACGCCCACAGAACCAGGGGTCATTTCATAGAAAAAGAGGTGACGGAGCTCATTAGAACAACTCATTTGCAAATGCCACACATCCATGACATCACCGGAAGGTGCACTAAATTATATCAGCTCAGCATCCACCTTAAAATGCTTACGTTATAATGGTCATAATGAAACCTTACTCCCATCGTTGAATCTATATCCCACCCTCCACTCTGAATCACAGAGTCTCAGAACGGCTCACCATCTCCTTTCCCTCCTCCCTCACAACAGAGGTAGGTGGGGCTGAGAGAGAGCTGACAGAAGCAGCCCTTTGAAGGACAACTCCTACAAGAGCTATGGCTGACCCAAGGCCATTCCAGTAGCTGCGAGTGGAGGAGTGGAGAATCAAACCCGGTTCTCCCAGATAAGAGAGCTATGACTGACCCAAGGCCATTCCAGCAGCTGCAAGTGGAGGAGTGGGGAATCAAACCCGGTTCTCCCAGATAAGAGAGCTACGACTGACCCAAGGCCATTCCAGCAGCTGCAAGTGGGGGAGTGGGGAATCAAACCCAGTTCTCCCAGATAAAGTGTCTTAACCACTACACCAAACTAGCTCTCTAACAGCCTTGCTTGCGTCTTGCAAATGGAGAGCTGGAACTTCCTTTACTGGGTCCGTCCACCTAACATCGGGTCGGCCTCTTCTCCTGCTGCCTTCAGCTTCCATGTATTAATTTCACTTGGAAAGTAGACAGGGTTTATCCTGTTCTCACTACGTCGCCCTCTTTAAAGACACACTGTTCCCTCATCAGCCATAGGGAAACCTAACCTCCCCATCAACAATATAGGGATTAATGACAGCAGCTTACTTTATAGGGCCGTCCTAAGGATGACAGAAATAGCGCTTGGGTTCCCCTGTATCAGTGCGAGGCCTCATTTTTCTCCGTTTCTATACCAATAACAACAATACCAGGCTGTGAAAAAAATAACCAAGTAAGCTGTCTAATTTTAAACCATTGATAAGTCACTTGCTATTTTAGGATGACCAGGGCATTCTTTGTAGCAGGAACTTGTTTGCATATTAGGCCACACACCCCTGATGCAGCCAATCCCCCAAGAGCTTTCTGGGCTCTTAGTACAGGGCCCACTGTAAGCTCACGGAGGATTGGCTACATCAGGGGTGTGTAGCCTGATATGCAAAGGAGTCCCTGCTACAATAAAAGTCCTGATTATTACACTGAAATAAATAACAGCAAGCAATACTTATATTTCTCAATTACAGTTTACAATATTAATACAGTGCAATTAACAATATTTCACGTATGCAGGTGCATCGATCAGATTAAATTCAAAGTCCGTTCATTGATTCAAAGTCCGTCACAGTAAGACTTCATAAGCAATTCAGAGCCACATATCGGTGGTTTAAAACTAGACCTCTACTTTCATTATTTTCCCACAGTTTGGTATTGTTGTTATTGACTTTATTCTGTGGAACTCTTGGGTTGCTATCCTTTTCTATACCAGCCTGTGGACACCATCGGCTGTAGTGATTTGTCCCTGTACTGGAGAAGAAGAAAAAGAAGAAGAGGAGAAGGACTGTAGATTTATACCCCGCTCTTTTCTCTGAATCAGAGTCTCAGAGCGGCTTACAATCTCCTATATCTTCTCCCCCAACAACAGACAACCTGTGAAGTGGGTGGGGCTGAGAAGAAGAGGAAGAAGACTGCAGATTTATACCCTGCCCTTCTCTCTGATTCAGAGACTCAGAGCGGCTCACAATCGCCTGTATCTTCTTTCCTCACAAAAGACACCCTATGAGGTGGGTGGGGCTGAGAGAGCTCTCCCAGAAGCTGCCCTTTCAAGGACAGAGTCATAGGGCGGCTCACAATCTCCTTTCCCTTCCTCCCCCACAACAGACACCCTGTGAGATGGGTGGGGCTGAGAGAGCTCTGACAGAAACTGCCCTTTCTAGGGCAACTCCTGTGAGAGCTCTGGCTGACCCAAGGCCATTCCAGCAGCTGCAATTGGAGGAGTGGGAAATCAAACCCGGTTCTCCCAGATAAGAGAGCTCTGGCTGACCCAAGACCATTCCAGGAGCTGCAAGTGGAAGAGCGGGGAATCAAACCCAGTTCTCCCAGATAAGAGAGCTCTGGCTGACCCAAGGCCATTCCAGCAGGTGCAAGTGGAGAAGTGGCGAATCAAACCCAGTTCTCCCATATAAGAGAGCTATGGCTGACCCAAGGCCATTCCAGCAGGTGCAAGTGGGGGAGTGGGGAATCAAGCCTGGTTCTCCCAGATAAGAGAGCTATGGCTGACCCAAGGCCATTCCAGCAGCTGCAAGTGGAGAAGTGGGGAATCAAACCCGGTTCTCCCAGATAAGAGAGCTCTGGCTGACCCAAGACCATTCCAGGAGCTGCAAGTGGAAGAGCGGGGAATCAAACCCGGTTCTCCCAGATAAGAGAGCTCTGGCTGACCCAAGGCCATTCCAGCAGGTGCAAGTGGGGGAGTGGGGAATCAAACCGGTTCTCCCAGATAAGACAGCTATGGCTGACCCAAGGCCATTCCAGCAGCTGCGAGTGGAGGAGCGGGGAATCAAACCCGGTTCTCCCAGATAAGAGAGCTATGGCTGACCCAAGGCCATTCCAGCAGCTGCGAGTGGAGGAGCGGGGAATCAAACCTGGTTCTCCCAGATAAGACAGCTATGGCTGACCCAAGGCCATTCCAGCAGCTGCGAGTGGAGGAGCGGGGAATCAAACCCGGTTCTCCCAGATAAGAGAGCTCTGGCTGACCCAAGGCCATTCCAGCAGGTGCAAGTGGAGGAGTGGGGAATCAAACCCGGTTCTCCCATATAAGAGAGCTATGGCTGACCCAAGGCCATTCCAGCAGGTGCAAGTGGAGGAGTGGAGAATCAAACCCGGTTCTTCCAGATGAGAGAGCTGTGGCTGACCCAAGGCCATTCCAGCAGGTGCAAGTGGAGGAGTGGGGAATCAAACCCGGTTCTCCCAGATAAGAGAGCTATGGCTGACCCAAGGCCATTCCAGCAGGTGCAAGTGGAGGAGTGGGGAATCAAACCCGGTTCTTCCAGATGAGAGAGCTGTGGCTGACCCAAGGCCATTCCAGCAGGTGCAAGTGGAGGAGTGGGGAATCAAACCCGGTTCTTCCAGATGAGAGAGCTGTGGCTGACCCAAGGCCATTCCAGCAGGTGCAAGTGGAGGAGTGGAGAATCAAACCCGGTTCTTCCAGATGAGAGAGCTGTGGCTGACCCAAGGCCATTCCAGCAGGTGCAAGTGGAGGAGTGGGGAATCAAAGCCAGTTCTCCCAGATAAGAGGCACACTTAACCTCTACACCAAACTGGCTCTCTGGCTCTCAGTTAAATTCTCTTCCTAACACCAGCTGTCTAAAGAATCGGTTCTCTGGATGAAGATGGCACAAAAAGTCCCCAAGTTGTTGTTATGATGAACGGCAAGCAGAGAGAAGCTGTCCAAAGGAAAGGCCGTGCTTTGACGGCGGGCGGGAGCAATGCTGAAAATGCGCCGCAGGCTAGGCCTGCTGGGGAAATTAAATGCAGGTCCAGAAAAGGGTCACTCAGCAGCTTCTACCCGTTGAAGAAAGCAAAAGGGATCGAAGCCGCGCAAAGGTGCGGCTGGGTTCGCAGCAAACACAGATTTGCTCCTCGTGCAGCCCGTGGGGAGATTTTGTTCATGTCAGTAATCTGTGGATCCGAAGGACGGAGGGAAATTGAAAACGCAGAGGGATGTTTCCAGCTGGGGCACCACAGACCAGCCGGTTTTCTTGATCAGCCCTTGGGTAAAGGGAAACGGAGCAAGAGATTCCCTTCAAGGAAAGGGTTACAAGGATTGGGCTTTATGTTTTGGGGCAGACCGTTAAGAGAAGACAGGAGGGAAGAAAAGTGCATGACGTTAAGGAAAGCAGAGGGAAGGAGAGGAAAGGAAAGGTCCCCTGTGCAAACACCAGTTGTTCCCAACATTTTCACAGTGGACCTTTTACGGGGTGGTTTGCCATTGCCTTCCCCAGTCATCTACACTTTCCCCCCAGCAAGCTCGGAAGTATGGAAGACTGAGTCAACCTCGAGCCGGCGACCTGAAAACCCAGCTTCCGCTGGGACCGAACTCAGGTCGTGAGCAGAGCTTAGGACAGCAGTACTGCAGCTTTAACACTCTGTGCCACGGGTCCTCCAGGAAAGCCATGGGCAGAAGTTCTAGACTGGCTGGAAGAGGGTTTGTTTCACACTCAGAGCTTTTTTTGTAGCAAGAACTCCTTTGCATATTAGGCCACACACTCCTGAAGTAGCCAATCCACCAACAGCTTACAGGGCTCCTAGTACAGGGCCTACTGTAAGCTCCTGGAGGATTGGCTACATCAGGGATGTGTGGCCTAACATGCAAAGGAGCTGCTGCTACAAAAGAAGCCCTGATTCCTTATTGAACTTTTAGACCAGGGGTGTCGAACTCATTCATTATGAGGGCTGGATCTGACATAAATGAGACCTTATCAGGCCAGGCCATGTCAGGTGGGCCATGTGTGTACCTGTTTAAGATTAGATAGCAGAGACATACATTTTTATAAAGGACACAGACAAACACAGTTGAAGATTTTTTAAAAATTAAAATAAAACATGCTTAAAACATTAGAACGTTGGTCTTAAAGGTGTTTTCTATGTATTTCTCCCGTGGGATCCGGGGAACTGGGCAAAGGAAGCTCTGGCTCTTTCCTTCCTTCCCCAGGGGACCAAGACGGGGAGGAGCCTCAGCCAGTAGAAGGAAGAGAGGCTTGGCTCAGTAGCTCTGCTGTTCGATTGAGAAAGCCTGGCAAAGCAAGCTCTGGCTCCCCCCTTCCTCTCCAAGGGAGGAGTCTCAGGCAATGGAGAAAATAGAAGTTTTGTGCTGTAGCTCCTGTGTGATTGAGCAAGCCTGGCAAAACAAGCTATGATGCAGAAGGAAGCAAGAGAGAGGGGGAGAAGGAAGGAGATGACAGACAGTTGCTTGGGGGCCTGATAGGAGCCCTTTGGGAGCCTCTTTCGGTTCCCGGGTCGCACGTTTGACACCCGTTTTAGACCTTCCTGTTGCTGAGCCATCTTTGTTCCCATCCAACAGCTCCTACATACTACAGTAATTGCCATTTAATCCCCTGTCTCAGCCAGGATAAAGCTCCCTGCTTCTCATTCCACCAAGGAGATGGGTTCTCTTCCCCTCCTAACCCATGATCTGCTCCCCAGCACCCCTGAGCTTTCACAGGAAAGCACTGCTGCTGAGTTCTCTTCTTCTCTTTTCTCCATTTCCCAGCTTCAGAGAGGAAAACATCTCACACTGAAGATCGTCTCTCCTGATGGCTCTGGGGTGTTAGCCTGCGGTCTCGTGGGGGACCACATTGCCATCTGACCTGCAAGCCACCACTTTCTCCTGCGCCACTGTAAGGACGGAGACTGTATTGCTGTCTGTTTGGAGGGTCTCTGTGGATTTCCTGAGGTGACGGTAGTTGGAGCAGAAGGCAACTGAATCCAGGCCAACCTGCTTTGGGGGATCATCAGGGACCTCCAGTGAAGAGCTATTATGGGGGCGCCCCATGGCATAGCACTGTTTTAGCAAAAGTGGGGCTGTGGCCTTGGTAGACTCATGGAAGCTTTCAAAAAATCAATTAAAACCACTACTACTACTTCTTCTTCTTCACATAGGAACATAAGAGAAGTCATGTTGGACCAGGCCAATGGCCCATCCAGTCCAACACTCTGTGTCACATAAGAACAGAAGAGAAGCCCTGTTGGATCAGGCCAATGGCCCATCCAGCCCAACACTCTGTGTCACATAAGAACAGAAGAGAAGCCATGTTGGATCAGGCCAGTGGCCCATCCAGCCCAACACTCTGTGTCACATAAGAACAGAAGAGAAGCCATGTTGGATCAGGCCAGTGGCCCATCCAGTCCAACACTCTGTGTCACAGAAGAACATAAGAGAAGCCCTGTTGGATCAGGCCAAAGGCCCTCTCTCTGGTGGTCTTTAATTTGGCCTCCTTCAGGCCGGGGATTACTAATAGATTTTGAGATCCAGATCGAAGTACCCTCTGGGGGACGTGTGGGGAGAGACGGTCCCTAAGGTAGGCAGGTCCTAGGCCATACAGAGCTGTAAAGGGGTTAACCAGCACCTTGTAACGAATCCGGTATACTAATGGCAGCCAGTGCTGTTCCCGCAGTCCCGGCTGTATGTGCTCCCACCTGGGAAGCCCCAATAGCAGCCTGGCCGCCGTGTTCTGCACTAGCTGTAGTTTCCGGGTTCCACACAGGGGCAGCTCCAAGTAGAGGGCATTACAGTAGTCCAACCTTGAGGTGACTGTTGCATGGATCACCAGCGCCGGATCACCGGAGCTCCAGGAAGGGGACCAACTGCCTCACCCGCCTAAGATGGAAAAAAGAGGATTTAGCAGTGGCTGCTATCTGGGCCTTCATTGTTAAGGCAGGTTCCAGCAGCGCCCCCAAGCTTCTGACCTTGTGTGCCATTGTCAGTGGCACACCGTCAAACGCTGGTAAGGGGATTTCCCTGCCTAGACCACCGCGACTCAGGCAAGGGGCCTCTGTCATTGCTGGATTCAGCTTCAAGCGACTCAGCCGAAGCCATTCTACGAGCCCTCCCACTGTTGCCCCCCCCCCACAAGCACCAAGAATACAGAGCATCACTGCCCCAGACAGAGAGTTCCATCAATATGCTGTGGCTAATAGCCACTGATGGACCTAAGCTCCATATGTTGATCCAACCTCCTCTTGAAGCTGGCTATGCTGGCAGCTGTCACCACCTCCTGTGGCAGTGAGTTCCACATGTTAATCACCCCTTGAGTGAAGAAGGACGTCCTTTTATCTGTTCTAACCCGACTGCTCAGCAATTTCATCGAATGCCCACGAGTTCTTGTATTGTGAGAAAGGGAGAAAAGTCCTTCTTTCTCTACCTTCTCTAACCCATGCATCATCTTGGAAAGCTCTACCATGTCACCCCTCAGTTGACCTTCTTCTTCTTCTGAATTGTCATAGTCAAATATTTGACTGAGATATGGTGTTCTGCAATTCAAGAGCTAGCCAAGTTCTTGGGAATTGGACCTGTATCTGTGATAAATCATAAAATTACAGAATCACAAAGATGGAAGGGGCCTTGAGTGAAGAAGTACCTCCTTTTATCCGTTCTAACCCGACTGCTCAGCAATTTCATTGAATGCCCACGAGTTCTTGTATTGTGAGAAAGGGAGAAAAGTCCTTCTTTCTCTACCTTCTCTAACCCATGCATCATCTTGGAAAGCTCTACCATGTCACCCCTCAGTTGACCTTCTTCTTCTTCTGAATTGTCATAGTCAAATATTTGACTGAGATATGGTGTTCTGCAATTCAAGAGCTAGCCAAGTTCTTGGGAATCGGAGCTGTATTAGTGATAAATCATAAAATCACAGAATCACAAAGATGGAAGGGGCCATACAGGCCATCTAGTCCAACCCCCTACTCCATGCAAGGATCAGCGATGAGCAAGAAAGAGAGCAATGGAGCCGAATCAGACAGGGGAGCTGTCTGTCTTCTGGAGGTGAGCTGGTGCTATTTGCTGAATGTACCCAGAACATCCACGTCTCTTGAGACTTCTAGATGGGTAGCCGTGTTAGTCTGGTTGTAGCAGCAGAAAAGAGCAAGAGTCCCGTGGCACCTTAAAGACTAACTTAATTTGTGGCAGGGGATGAGCTTTTGTGAGTCAAAGAATCATAGAGTTGGAAGGGACCTCCAGGGTCACCCCCTGCACAATGTACCTCTCCCCTGCAATCACACACCTCCAGTGACCCCTGTTCCAAGCTCAGAAGATGGCAAAGAAAAACTAAAACCCTCTCCCCAGGATTTTTGGCAAAACTGGCCGGGAAAAAAATTGCTGCCTGACCCCAAAAGTGGCAAACAGCACTTCCCTGGGCATGTAAGAAGTCACTGCTCACTCAGTCTTTAAGGTACTACTGGACTCTTGTTCTTTTCTATTGAGACTTTTAGGCACTGTTCCTAGGGCTCCAATGACAACTGGCACGATGGTCACCTTCTTCTCCCAGAGGAGCTCTAACTCTATTGGTAGATCATGGCATTTTGTGGTCTTCTCGTGTTCTTTCTTTCCTATTTTCCTGTCTCCTGGGATTGCAGTGCCCTATTTCTCAGAGATGTTATGCTCCAGGTGTTTATCTGTTTACAATCAGAAAAGAAGAAGACTTTTCAGGGTGAACGGCAAGAACAGGTTGGCAGGCCTTGGCACAGACTCTAGCCTGCTGGCCCATACCCATGAGAAAACACAGCAAATAAGGGTAATTTAAGAGCATGCACTATTATTAGCCTCTGGCTGTATAGCAGCAATTCGGAAACCCAACACGGCATCTGTTCACATTTCTGCATGAGCATCAAAGGAGAAGACAAGTTCCTTACCCCATTGGCCAAAATCTCTGTTATTCCTGGGTGAGTGGGCGTCAACATGGCAGATGCGGTTCAATGTGGCCAAGTGCAAAGTAATGCACATTGGGGCCAAGAATCCCAGCTACAAATACAAGTTGATGGGGTGTGAACTGGCAGAGACTGACCAAGAGAGAGATCTTGGGGTCGTGGTAGATAACTCACGGAAAATGTCAAGACAGTGTGCGTTTGCAATCAAAAAGGCCAACGCCATGCTGGGAATTATTAGGAAGGGAATTGAAAACAAATCAGCCAGTATCATAATGCCCCTGTATAAATCGATGGTGCGGTCTCATTTGGAGTACTGTGTGCAGTTCTGGTCGCCGCACCTCAAAAAGGATATTATAGCATTGGAGAAAGTCCAGAAAAGGGCAACTAGAATGATTAAAGGGCTGGAACACTTTCCCTATGAAGAAAGGTTGAAACGCTTGGGACTCTTTAGCTTGGAGAAACGTCGCCTGCGGGGTGACATGATAGAGGTTTACAAGATAATGCATGGGATGGAGAAAGTAGAGAAAGAAGTCCTTTTCTCCCTTTCTCACCATACAAGAACTCGTGGGCATTCGATGAAATTGCTGAGCAGACAGGTTAAAACGGATAAAAGGAAGTACTTCTTCACCCAAAGGGTGATTAACATGTGGAATTCACTGCCACAGGAGGTAGCGGCGGCCGCAAGCATAGCCGCCTTCAAGAGGGGTTTAGATAAAAATATGGAGCAGAGGTCCATCAGTGGCTATTAGCCACAGTGTGTGTGTATGTATAAAATTTTTTGCCACTGTGTGACACAGTGTTGGACTGGATGGGCCATTGGCCTGATCCAACATGGCTTCTCTTATGTTCTTCTGTGACACAGAGTGTTGGACTGGATGGGCCCTTGGCCAGATCCAACATGGCTTCTCTTATGTTCTTATGTGACACAGAGTGTTGGACTGGATGGGCCCTTGGCCAGATCCAACATGGCTTCTCTTATGTTCTTATGTGACACAGACTGCTGGACTGGATGGGCCATTGGCCTGATCCAACATGGCTTCTCTTATGTTCTTACGTGACACAGAGTGTTGGACTGGATGGGCCACTGGCCTGATCCAACATGGCTTCTCTTATGTTCTTATGTGACACAGAGTGTTGGACTGGATGGGCCATTGGCCTGATCCAACATGGCTTCTCTTATGTTCTTATGTGACACAGACTGCTGGACTGGATGGGCCATTGGCCTGATCCAACATGGCTTCTCTTTTGTTCTTATCTGACACAGAGTGTTGGACTGGATGGGCCACTGGCCTGATCCAACATGGCTCCTCTTATGTTCTTCTGTGACACAGAGTGTTGGACTGGAGGGGCCGTTGGCCTGATCCAACATGGCTCCTCTTATGTTCTTCTGTGACACAGAGTGTTGGACTGGAGGGGCCGTTGGCCTGATCCAACATGGCTCCTCTTATGTTCTTCTGTGACACAGAGTGTTGGACTGGAGGGGCCGTTGGCCTGATCCAACATGGCTTCTCTTATGTTCTTATGTGACACAGAGTGTTGGACTGGATGGGCCATTGGCCTGATCCAACAGGGCTTCTCTTATGTTCTTATGTGACACAGAGTGTTGGACTGGAGGGGCCGTTGGCCTGATCCAACAGGGCTTCTCTTATGTTCTTATGTGACACAGAGTGTTGGACTGGATGGGCCATTGGCCTGATCCAACAGGGCTTCTCTTATGTTCTTATGTGACACAGAGTGTTGGACTGAATGGGCCATTGGCCTGATCCAACAGGGCTTCTCTTATGTTCTTATGTGACACAGAGTGTTGGACTGGATGGGCCATTGGCCTGATCCAACAGGGCTTCTCTTATGTTCTTATGTGACACAGAGTGTCGGACTGAATGGGCCATTGGCCTGATCCAACATGGCTTCTCTTATGTGACACAGAGTGTTGGACTGGATGGGCCATTGGCCTGATCCAACATGGCTTCTCTTATGTTCTTATTCCTGGAATTCTGAACTTCTACTGTGGGGGACAGCCCAGGCTAGCCTGATGTCACCCAGTCTCAGTAGCTAAGCAGGGTCAGTCCTATTATTTGGATGGGAGACCACCCAGGAAGTCCAGGGTTGCTACGGAAAGGCAGGCAATGGCAGACCTTTTCTCCAAGGTATCCGATACAACAGGGGTGGCCCGCGGTAGCTCTCCAGATGTTTTTTGCCCACAACTCCCATCAGCCCCAGCCAGCATGGCCAATGGCTGATGGGAGTTGTAGGCAAAAAACATCTGGAGAGCTACCGCGGGCCACCCCTGCAATACAAGAACTCGTGGGCATTCAATGAAATTGCTGAGCAGTCGGGTTAGAACGGATAAAAGGAGGTACTTCTTCACTCAAAGGGTGATTAACATGTGGAATTCACTGCCACAGGAGGTGGCGGCGGCTGCAAGCATAGCCAGCTTCAAGAGGGGATTGGATCAACATCTGGAGCAGAGGTCCATCAGTGGCTATTAGCCACAGCGTATTGTTGGAACTCCCTGTCTGGGGCAGTGATGCTTTGTATTTTTGGTGCTGGGGGGGGGAGTGGAAGGGCTTCTAGCCCCACTTATGAACCTCCTGATGGCACTTGGGGTTTTTGTTTTTAGCCACTGTGCGACACAGAGTGTTGGACTGGATGGGCCATTGGCTTGATCCAACATGACTTCTCTTATGTTCTCTTATGTTCTTATCCTTTAACCAGTGTTCCCTCTAAGCTGGGATAGCATGGGCTAGCTCATGGATTTTTAGCCTCCAGCTAGGGTTGCCAATCCCCAGGTGGGGTAGAGCCACCAGATTTTCAGTATAGCATCTAGTGCCTCTCCCCAAAATACCCACCAAGTTTCAAAAAGATTGGACCAGGGGGTCCAATTCTATGAGCCCCAAAAGAAGGTGTCCCTATCCTTCATTATTTCCTATGGAAGGAAGGAATTGAAAAGGTGTGCCATCCCTTTAAATGTGATGTCCAGAATTCCCTTTGGAGTTCCATTATGCTTGTCACAGCCTTGATCTTGGCTCCACCCCAGTGTCTCCTAGCTCCACCCCCAAAGTCCCCAGATATTTCTTGAATTGGACTTGGCAACCCTACCTCCAGCTCACACCTTTTTGTCTCAGCTCAGGAAAAACGGCCCCAGAACACACTAACTTATGCACTAGCTCACAACCAATGCCAGCCCAGTAGCTCACAACTTCAATGCCAGTAACTCACAAAGTAGATTTTTTTGCTCACAAGACTCTGCAGCTTAGAGGGAACATTGCCTTTAACCTCATATCCTTTAAGAATAATCAATAGCAGCAAGGTTCTTTGTAATTAATAGTGGATTTTTTTTGGTGTACATTCCATTAGTAAAGTGCTTTTTCAGTGTCTTCAGGAGTTGGCTGGAGATCTCCTGGAATTACGCCTGGTCAAAAGAGGTCAGTACCTTTGGATAATCTCCCCCTGGAGAAAATGGCTGCTTTGGGGGGTAGGCTCTATGGCCTTGTTGCCCTGCAGAGGTCTCTCCCCGTCCTAAACTCCACTCTGTCCACGCTAAACACGCCCCGCCCCCCACACTACCACCAAATCTCCAGGAATTTCGCAATCCTGATCTGATGATTCCTATGCAAAAGGCCCCTCAATCTCAGCTTGGGATCCAGCTTGGGTTCTCTTCCCCTTTAGTTCTCCACTCTTTGGTGTTGAGTGATGCCCCCCCCCCAAACCCAGACCAGGGGTGTCAAACTCATTTGTTATGAGGGCCGGATCTGACCTTGCTGGGCCCGGCCATGTCAGGCTGGGCAATGTGTGTACAAACACAATTAAAGATTTTTTTAAAAAAACTTAAAACATTAGCACTCACTGGTCTTAAAGGTGCCAAAGGAAGCTCTGGCTCTTTCCTTCCTTCCCTAGGGGACCAGGAGGGGGAGGAGCCTCACAGTAGCTCTGCTGTGTGATTGAGAGAGCTTGACAAAGCAAGCTGTACTTCCTCCCCAAGGGAAGAGCCCCAGCCAATGGAGAGAATAAAGGTTTTGCTCTGTAGTTCCTGTGCGATTGAGTAAGCCTTGCAAAGCAAGCTGCGATGCAGAAGGAAGCAAGAGAGAGGGAGAAGGAAGGGGACAAGAGCCAGTTGCTCAGGGGTCTGATAGGAGTCCTCCAGGGGCCTGATTCGGCCCCCAGGCCGCATGTTTAACATCCCTGCTCCAGAAGGTCATATCCCCGCACTGTGAAACTCCACAGCATCATAAACCTTTCTCATTTGGCTAGAGGGTGTCTCACGTTCCCCAAGGTGTGAACGTTTATTTTCCAGGGGAAAGGACAGAACTACAAAGTTGCCCTTTCGGAGGCTGACATTTTACCCTTTTCAGAAGAGAGTGGGGTGGGAAAAGACTGGAACGAGAGCTCGCCTTAAGGGCCAGACGCCAGGAGGGAGGGAAGGCGCTGAAGGAGGGCGCTAATTGAAGAGGGAGAAAAAAGGAGAAAGCCTCGTTGGAGAGTCCCTCATTAAGCTGGAGATAGGAACATGCAAATGGCAGGAGAGAAAAGGGGACCCTGGAAGGTCACGGTACGTCTTGTGCCTGCCAAGAACAGACACACAGATGGGTTTTTAGTCGAAAGAGGCACAGCGCGAAAGCCGGCAAAGGGAACCACTGCTGAAGTGTGCAGGGAAGGAAGGAAGCCAGCCGGAACTCGCTCAGAAAGACCATAGAAGATTTATACCCCGCCCTTCTCTCGGATCTCTCTGATCTGAACTCATGACCTGAGTTTGATCCCCGGCGGAAGCTGGGTTTTCAGGTAGCTGGCTTGAGGTTGACTCAGCCTTCTATCCTTCTGAGGTCGGTCAAATGAGTCCCCAGCTTGCTGGGGAGGGAAGTATAGATGACTGGGGAAGGCAAGGGCAAACCACCTTGTAAAAAGTCTGCCGTGAAAACGTCATGAAAGCAATGTCACCCCAGAATCGGAAACGATTCTTGCACAGGGGACCTTTCCTTTCCTTTCCTTTCCTTCTCTCTGAATCAGAGTCGCAGTGTGGCTCATAATCTCCTTTATCTTCTTCCCCCACAACAAACACCCTGTGAGGTAGGTGGAGCTGAGAGAGCTCTCCCAGAAGCAGCTCTTTCAAGGACAGCTCTGCGAGAGCTATGGCTTGACCCAAGGCCTTTCCAGCAGGTGCAAGTGGAGGAGTGAGGAATCAAACCCGGTTCTCCCAGATAAGAGAGCTCTGGCTGACCCAAGGCCATTCCAGCAGGTGCAAGTGGAGGAGTGAGGAATCAAACCCGGTTCTCCCAGATAAGAGTTCGCGCACTCAACCATTACACCAAACTGGGAAAGGACTTCAAAACTCGAGCTCTGGAGAAGTCCCGTATGTTCAATGGAACTCCTTTTAATGGAAGCAGTGTTTATGGAGGCTGTAATGTACTGGGATTGGCGCAGTAAGAGACCAGAGTCGGAGAGTGATTTCAGCAAGCTTTACTTCAGGAACACACACACACACACACAGACTGAGCTCTGTTCAAACTTCCGGCTCCTTTATACAATTCTTCCCCCCTTCTGATTGGTCCTTAACTATCTACATGGATTGGCTATTTACAGGGCCCTAAGGGCCTATCAGGGTACAGTATGAGCCTGGATGTTGATTGGCTACTTATGTTTCAATCCTTCCCCTGATTGGGCATGCTTAGGCCTTCTCTGGAACCCTGGTGTGGAGTTCAAGCTCTGCCTTGTTCGGCTTCCCTCCAAAAGTAACAGTTCCCTCCAAAAGTAACAGTTCTCCCATTTGAGCCTAGGACACAACAGAGGCCATTCATGTGATTTGGAGACTTGTGGAAACAGAGCCGGATTAACACTTAGGCCAAGTAGACACTGGCCTATGGGCCCCCAGGCCTTTAGGGGGCCCAGACCGGCTGCTCCACCCCTGGTTTTCCCCTTGTTTGCAGCCCTCCCAACCTGCACGTGCAGCCGGCAACTGAGCTGCTCTTTGCCCAACTTGCCTGGGATGGCTGCTGCTGGCATCTTTGCCAAGTTTGCCTCACTCTGCCTCTCTCTGAGAGCCAGTTTGGTGTAGTTGTTAAATGTGTGGACTCTTATCTGGGAGAACCGGGTTTGATTCCCTACTCCTCCACTTGCACCTGCTGGAATGGCCTTGGGTTAGCCGTAGTTCTCGCAGGAGTTGTCCTTGAAAGGGCAGCATCTGTCAGAGCTCTCTCAGCCCCACCCACCTCACAGGGTGTCTCTTGTGGGGAAGGGGGAGAGGTAAAGGAGATTGTAGGCCTCTCTGAGACTCTCTCCTTGAAAGGGCAGCTGCTGTGAGAGCCCTCTCCAGCCCCACCCACCTCACAGGGTGTCTGTTGTGGGGGAGGAAGGGAAAGGAGATTGTAGGCCATTTTGAGACTGTGTTCTTGAAAGGGCAGCTGCTGTGAGAGCCCTCTCCAGCCCCACCCACCTCACAGGGTGTCTGTTGTGGGGGAGGAAGGGAAAGGAGATTGTAGGCTATTCTGAGACTGTGTTCTTGAAAGGGCAACTGCTGTGAGAGCCCTCTCCAGCCCACCCACCTCACAGGGTGCCTGTTGTGGGGGAGGAAAGGAAAGGAGATTGTAGGCCGCTCTGAGACTCTGTCCTTGAAAGGGCAACTGCTGTGAGAGCCCTCTCCAGCCCCACCCACCTCACAGGGTGTCTGCTGTGGGGGAGGAAGGGAAAGGAGATTGTGAGCCATTCTGAGTCTCCGATTCAGAGAGAAGGGCGGGGCATACGTCTACAGTCCTCGTCTTCTTACAGTTTAGTAAAAGGGGCTTTTGTGAAGGTGCCTACAGGCTGCAGTGTGCACCGTGGGTGGCAGGGCAGGTGCTTAGACTCTGAGATAATTTATAAGAGGCCCCCAAGATTTAGACTGCCTAAGGACCTCCATAGGGTTTAATCCTAGGTTCCCCCCCCCCTCACATTAGAGGACTCCCTGATGGCACTTGCATTTTGACTACTGTGTGACACAGAGTGTTGGACTGGATAGGTCACTTGCCTGATCCAACATGGCTTCTCTTATGTTCTTATGTGACTCAGAGTGTTGGACTGGATGGGCCATTGGCCTGATCCAATATGGCTTCTCTTATGTTCTTATGTGACTCAGAGTGTTGGACTGGATTGGCCACTGGCCTGATCCAACATGGCTTCTCTTATGTTCTTATGTGACACAGAGTGTTGGACTGGAGGGGCCACTGGCCTGATCCAACATGGCTTCTCTTATGTTCTTATGTGACACAGAGTGTTGGACTGGATGGGCCACTGGCCTGATCCAACATGGCTTCTCTTATGTTCTTATGTGACACAGAGTGTTGGACTGGATGGGCCATTGGCCCTGATCCAAAATGGCTTCTCTTATGTTCTTCTTTGACACAGAGTGTTGGGCTGGATGGGCCATTGGCCTGATCCAACATGGCTTCTCTTATGTTCTTATGTGACTCAGAGTGTTGGACTGGATGGGCCACTGGCCTGATCCAACATGGCTTCTCCTATGTTCTTATGTGACTCAGAGTATTGGACTGGATGCGCCACTTGCCTGATCCAACATGGCTTCTCTTATCTTCTTATGTGACTCAGAGTGTTGGACTGGATGGGCCACTGGTCTGATCCAACATGTCTTCTCTTATGTTCTTATGTGACACAGAGTGTTGGACTGGATGGGCCACTGGCCTGATCCAACATGGCTTCTCTTATGTTCTTATGTGACTCAGAGTATTGGACTGGATGGGCCACTTGCCTGATCCAACATGGCTTCTCTTATGTTCTTATGTGACACAGAGTGTTGGACTGGATGGGCCACTGGCCTGATCCAACATGGCTTCTCTTATGTTCTTATGTGACACAGAGTGTTGGACTGGATGGGCCATTGGCCCTGATCCAAAATGGCTTCTCTTATGTTCTTCTTTGACACAGAGTGTTGGGCTGGATGGGCCATTGGCCTGATCCAACATGGCTTCTCTTATGTTCTTATGTGACTCAGAGTGTTGGACTGGATGGGCCACTGGCCTGATCCAACATGGCTTCTCCTATGTTCTTATGTGACTCAGAGTATTGGACTGGATGCGCCACTTGCCTGATCCAACATGGCTTCTCTTATCTTCTTATGTGACTCAGAGTGTTGGACTGGATGGGCCACTGGCCTGATCCAACATGGCTTCTCTTATGTTCTTATGTGACACAGAGTGTTGGACTGGATGGGCCACTGGCCTGATCCAACATGGCTTCTCTTATGTTCTTATGTGACACAGAGTGTTGGACTGGATGGGCCATTGGCCTGATCCCACATGGCTTCTCTTGCGTTCTTAAGCCGGTTAGATGTGGAGCAGACTGAGTGGGAACCCTTTTTGGAGAGATGTTTCCTGGGGGAAGAGAATGGAAGACCGGCCGTTGCAAGGCATTGTGGGTATGTGACACAGGCAAGGCAGCTTGGGGTCTGTTTCTCCAGCCAAACTGTCATTAAAGTGGCCAGAGGTGGATGGAGCCCGTGAGTCGCTCTCTGCTACTCTGGCCACGTGGCGAAGGAGTGCTTTTCTCTTCCCAGCTTTGTAGCTGCTAAAAGCCCAGGGCCCGGGCAGCTGTTCAAGCCGCAATAAAAATTGAAGGGGTTTTTTTGTGTGTGTCTGTGTGTGTGTTTGTTTTATTTAAAAAGTAAACCCTTGTGCTGGGTTTGATGAGCTAGCACTTGCAAAAAAAAAAAAAGTGCCGCAGAGAAAATAAGGCCACAGGAGTTTAACCTTTCTTGTTTCAAGCGAGTTTTTCTCAGCTGTAGCAAGAATAGGAAGGGGGGAGGGTGCTTGAAGGTGGAAAAGCTGAACAGCTCCAGTTGTTTGCAGTCTCTGCTTCTCCAAACGGCTGAAACAAACCCAGCCTTGGTGCCTGTTTGCATTTCAGAAAGAAAAGAAAAAAAAAAAAAACCTCTGCCAAAGCAATGAAGAAAAATTCAGAAGACGGCGACATTGGATTTGTATCCTGCCCTCCACTTTGAATCTCAGAGTGGCTCACAGTCTCCTTTACCTTCCTCCCCCACAACAGACACCCTGTGAGGTGGGTGGGGCTGAGAGAGTTCTCACAGAAACTGCCCTTTCAAGGACAACTCCTGCGAGAGCTATGGCTGACCCAAGGCCATTCCAGCAGCAGCCAAACATCTTCCTTCTATTGGCTGAGGCTCCTCCCCTTCATTCTCTAGGGAGGAAGGGAAAGAGCCAGAGCTTCCTTTGCCGAGTTCCCTTGATCCCACAGGAGATATACAAAGAAACCACATTAAAAAAAAACACCTCTGTGTCCTTTATAAAGTTTGTATCTCTGCTTCCTGGCATGACATTTTATAACACATTTTTGTCAGATTCAGCGCTCATAACAAATGTAGTCGACATGTCTGCTCCAAAGCATCCATTCCCCCCAGTGAACAGATTACAAAGTCTGGGGGTTGCAGGGCCGGCTCGCCCACTAGGCAAACTAGGCGGTTGCCTAGGGCGCTGGGAGGGGGGCGCCGAATTGACTTCCCCCTCCCGGTGCCCAAGACAACCGCCTAGCTTGCCTCTCCCCTCCGCCACCGCTGCGGCTCCTGCTGCCACTGCCAGCCCCCTCCCTTCCACCGCACTCCCCCCCCCCCGCTCGCCGGGACAAGGATTGGCTCTACCGGCTTTGAGGCAGCCGCACGTTTTTTGAAGCCAGTGCGGGAGGAGGCTTCGCTCCCCTTCACTTCCAGTTCCGGAAAGGAGGGGGGAGAAACCTCCTCCAGCACTGGCTTCAAAGAATGTGTGGCTGCCTTGAAGTCCATAAGGCCCAGCCTCTTCGCGGCGAGCTTCGGGGGGGGGGGTTGTGTGTGCACACGACAGAGCGCGGTGCAGCAGAGGGAGAGAGGGCGCTGGCGGTAGGGGGTGCTGGGCAGGGAGCCTGCCTGGGGCACCATGCACCGTAGGGCCAGCACTGCTAACAGAATTGTACACTGCTAACAGAATTGTTAAGAGCCCCGTGGCGCAGAGTGGTAAAGCTGCAGTACTGCAGTCTGAACTCTCTGCTCATGACCTGAGTTTGATCCCGGTGGAAGCTGAGTTTTCAGGTAGCCGGCTCAGGTTGACTCAGCCTTCCATCCTTCCGAGGTTGGTCAAATGAGTACCCAGCTTGCTGGGGGGGGGAAGTGTAGAGGACATGGGAAGGCAATGGCAAACCACCCCATAAAAAATCTGCCGTGGAAACATTGTGAAAGCAACGTCACCCCAGAGTCGGAAACGACTGGTGCTTGCACAGGGGACCGGCTTTACCTTTTACCTTTTTAACGGAATTGTACGCATTTTAATCAATATATGCAGAACCCCACAGAAAAGAGGTTCGTTTCTGTTCACCCTGGTTCTAAAACCAATTGGAAAGCCTGCCTAAAAACTTACAGTAGCTTTGGAAAAGGGCACTCAAAAATAAAATACACACCACCACGACTGTTTTCACCAGGTGGAGAGTGGGCCGCGTCAGGACGTCGCCTCTTTTCGCTCCAACTGACATTGGCATTCCGGCGTCGTTGGCGTAGCTGGGATGCCAACGGTTAAACGCCTCTCCCTATGCAAATGAGATTTAATTAATCCTTTTCATCAGTTGCAAATATACCTTCTGAACCCTATTAACGGCATGAATATGCAAAGCATACCTTCTCAAGGTCTGCGTGGCGTGCTTGATTGTTTGATCCTAGTTAACAGTCTGGAAGCCGAGTTGCCAAATTTAATTTCCATTTTCAGTTCCGTTAAAAAAAAAACCCAGAAAAGAAAGGGAGAAAGAATCCGCCAGTAATTAAGTTAATTACAGCGTTACAGTGGAAGAGGAGACAAACAAGGGGGTTGGATCATTCATTACCTTTAATGCCAACAAGTGAGACAAAGGGGAAGATTTGTGTTGGAAGTCAGGAGATGGAGTAACAGCATCTCTCTGTCCTCCTGCCCTCCCCCCAGGAAGGGGGCAAGGAATCCCAGGCTGAATTTGTGGGCTGAACTACAAGCAGCGCAAGTTTGCTCCAGGCCGCTGAGGTAGCTTTTGTCTGAAATTCAACCCAAGCTCCTTGAAAGCTAATTACAGGGTGGGGTCCCTGAGACGCTACTTTTCTGCATGCAGAGAATTTACATGGTGGAGAGCCAGTTTGGTGTAGTGGTGAAGTGCGTGGGCTCTTATCTGGGAGAACCGGGTTTGATTCCCCACTCCTCCACTTGCAGCTGCTGGAATGGCCCTGGGTCAGTCATAGCTCTGGCAGAGGTTGTCCTTGAAAGGGCAGCTGCTGTGAGAGCCCTCTCAGCCCCACCCACCTCACAGGGTGTCTGTTGTGGAGGGAGAAAATATAGGAGATTGTAAGCCGCTCTGAGTCGCTGATTCAGAGAGAAGGGCGGGGTATAAATCAGCAATTCTTCTTCTTCTTCTCCCTAAGATAGTAAAGATCTACAAGAGCTGCACTCTAAGCTATGCTGGTCGCCTCTCAGCTCTTTAACTGCTGCAAGAACCAGCATGGTGTTGTGGTTAGAAATAGGCACGACCCGCATTTTTGCAGTTCGGTTGGGTTCGCGGTGGAACCTCAAACTGGACCATAACTCAATATGAACCGGGAGGTTGGTTTGCGAACTGAACCAGTTTGTAGCAGTTTGTGACCCTTGCTTTCTACTCCCCATCAAAAGTGGCAGGAAACAGAAACCCCTGCTTTCTGCTCTTCACAAACTGCCATAAATTCATGGAAGTTCATTGCAGCTTTTTAGTTCATGAACTTTGGATCGCAAACCATGAGCCAGATTACAAAGGATTACAATTACAAGCACACAGGAACTGCGTAGGTTTTATGAAGAACATAAAGAATTTGCACCATGATGGATTACAAATTATTATCTTGGAATGTAAATGGACTAAATTCACCACAAAAAAAGAAAGGCAATGTTTCATTGGATTAATAAGCAAAATTGTAATATAGTTTGTTTACAAGAAGTGCATATCAAACAAAAAGATTATAATTTTTTTATGGAATAAACAACTGGGACTAGAATTTTATTCATTGGCTGAACAGAAGAAAAGGGGAGTGATTTTCTATATTAAACAAGAACTAGAGCTGAAATTAGTGTTTAAAGATAAAGATGGAAGATTTGTAGCAGTAGAAATAATATTAAATGCAAAAAAAACCAGTGCTATTGGGACTGTATGCATCAAATGGTGCAAATGATGCTTTTTAAAAAGACATTATACAACAATTTGATGAACTGACATGACCAAGTTTTGATAATGGGGGACTTTAATGGAACAATTAAGAACACACTGGATAGGTCTGGAGGTAAAAAAAATAATAAGGAAGGAAAATTGCCAAAGTCTTTTTTTGAATTGGTTAAACAAGAAAATTTGGAGGATATATGGAGGAAATTTAATCCTGAAGTGCTGGACTATACCTTTTTTTCAGCAAGACAAAACTTTTTCCAGAACTGACATGTTGTGGGGCACTAAAGACTTAGGCCTTATAACAAAGAAAATAGAGATTTTACCTAAAATTGGGGCTGACCATAACCCAATAATGTGGATTACAAAATTGTCTAAGAAGTTGAGAAGATGGAGATTGAATGAAGATTTATTACAGAATAAAGAAATAGTGACATCTCTAGAACATGAAACTAAAGCTTTCTTCCAAATAAACGATAAAGAGGATATAGAATTTTAGACGGTCTGGGATGCTTATAAAGCAGTAATGAGAGGAATATTGATTACATTGAATAACAAAGATAAGAGGGCAAAAGAAAAACAGATGTTGGACATTCAAAATGAAATAAAGAAAAAAGAAGGGGAACTGAGAAAAAGGCCAGGGAAAAAGAAAATTATAAGGGAGATTACAATATTACAAACGCAAATGAGACATTTGTTAAATAAAGAACTGGAATGGAATCTGAAAAGATTGCAGCAGAAATCTTTCGAGGGAGCAAACAAATCCGGAAAATATTTGGCCTGGCAACTGAAGAAAAAGAGAGAAAGTAAAATTATTAATAAAATTGTAGTGGATGGAAGAGAGGTGGTAGATCAAGAAGGAATAAAAAGAGAATTCTTTAAGTATTATGCCAAGTTATTTAAAGGTGTTAAAATAAGGAAAGAAAAGATGGATGAGTACTTACAAAAGATAAAAATAGCACCCTTAGTAGAAAATATGTGAAAAGTTTTGAACGATACAATTGAAAAAATAGAAATTGAAGCAGCAATTAATGCAATGAAAAATGAAAAAGCACCTAGGCCAGATGGATATACAGCTACATTTTTTAAAACCCTCAAAGAGGAGTTAATCCCGAAACTTCAGAAATTGATGAATATGATAAGAACAAAAGGGAAAATACCAAATACATGGAAGGAAGCTGTTATTTCGTTGATTCCAAAGGAAGATAGAGATGTTACGAACGTAAAAAATTATAGACCAATTTCATTATTAAATAATGACTATAAAATATATACAAGAATCTTGGCAGAACAGTTTAAACAATATTTGATCAATTTTATAAAGGAAGATCAAGCGGGGTTTCTTCCCAAAAGGCAAATAAGAGACAATATCAGAACTGTTGTAAATATTGTAGAATATTATGAAAGACATCCAGAAAAGGAAGTAGCATTATTCTTTGCGGAAGCAGAGAAAGCATTTGATAATTTAAATTGGGATTTTATGTTTGCAGTAATGGAGAAAATGGAGCTGGGAGAAAGCTTTATAAGAATGATAAAAGCAATATATACTGAACAACGTGCAAGGCTATGTATAAATTGCTGATCTTACAGAAGACATGATAATTAGTAAAGGTACAAGACAAGGTTGTCCACTTTCCCCACTGTTTTTTATAATGACTCTTGAAATATTACTGATGCAAATTCAAGAAGATAAAGAAATAGAAGGATTAAAAGTAAAAGGATTTACTTACAAATACAGAGCATTTGCAGATGATATAATGTTTATAAATGAAAACTCCATACAAGTCACAACTTTGTTGTTAGCCAAAATACAAGAATATGGGGAGTTGGCGGGACTTTGTATTAATAAAGAAAAATCAAAACTTCTATGTAAAAATATGCAAATAAATAAGCAACAAGAATTGCAGAGACTAACGGGCTGTGAAGTTACCTCCAAGGTAAAATATTTGGGTGTGGAGATAACAATGAAGAATATTGATTTGTTCAAAAATAATTATGAGAAGCTATGGCATAAAATGGATGAAGATATGTTAAAGTGGAATAAACTTAATTTGTCACTGTTGGGTAGAATAGCCGCAATTAAAATGAATATTCTACCAAGAATAATGTATTTGTTTCAAACTATTCCGATTGTAAAAGACAGTAAACAATTTAATAGATGGCAAAGAAAAATTTCAGAGTTGTGTGGGTGGGGATGAAACCAAGAATTAAAATGAAAATTTTAACAGATGCAAAAGAGAGAGGTGGATTTCAATTACCAGACTTAAAATTATATCATGAAGCAGTTTGTATGGATAAAAGAATGGATAATGTTGTTAAAAAACTCTTAGCATTGGAAGGTCATGGAAATAAATTTGGCTGGCACGCTTATATGTATTATGGGGAAAAAAAGATAGACAGCTTTTTCTCTCACCATTATATAAGAAACAGCTTGCTAAATACATGGATGAAATATAAGAAATATGGAGATGAGAGAAAACCGTTATAGATAGTGCCAGCCGAAGTGATAAAAATAACAGCGTAGACGGGTGAAGAAAAGTGGTTGTCATATAATCAACTATTAAAAATACAAAGTGGCAAAATAGAATTGAAAACTGCTGAAGAGCTGAATAATAAATATGACTGGTTTCAAATGCAACAAATAAAGAGCTTGGTGGAGAATGACATTAAAACTGAAGGAATAAGAAAAGAGCAAACAGAAATAGAAAAAGTTCTGCTTGGAGACAACGAAAAATTAATTTCAAAATTATATAAATTACTTTTAAAATGGTCTATGGAAGATGAAGTAGTGAAATCTCAAATGATTAAGTGGCCAATTAATGTAAATAAAGAAATACAGATGGAAACTTGGGAATATTTGTGGAAGAACTCTATGAAGCTTTCGACGTGTCATAGTATTAGAGAGAACTGTTTTAAAATGATGGATAGATGGTATCTGACTCCTAAGAAATTGGCAAAGATGAATAATAAGATGCCAGACAGATGTTGGAAATGTAAAAAACATGAAGGTTCTTTTTACCATATGTGGTGGACTTGTGAAAGAGCAAAAAAGTATTGGCAGATGATTCAACAAGGAATTTCTAGGATCTTGGGATATGAATTTAAGAAAGTTGCAGAGACTTTTCTGTTGGGATTACAAATCTCTACTTCGTCTTCCATCGATGGAATCATCCTCCATCAATCTATCTAATCCCCTTTTCAAGTTGTTTATTCTTGTGCCCATCACTACATTTTCCGGCAGCGAATCGAACATTTGAATCACTCTTTGTGTGAAGTCACATTTCCTTTTGTCTGTCCTGAACCTCCTGCCCATCAGCTTTGTTGGATGTCCTCGAGTTCTAGTATTCGGAGAAAGGGAGAAAGAGTTCTCTTTCTCAACTGTCTCCACCCTATGCATAGTTTTATAAGCCCCCATCACGTCTTCCTTAGTCGTCTCTTTTCTAAACTGAAAAGTTTCAGACTCTTCAGCCTTTCCTCAGAAGGAATGTGCTCCAACTCCCTAACCCGTAGCTCCTTAACACAAGGCTCAACTGGATCTTGCCTACCAAAGGGCCTATACTCTAACCCCTGTTTGGTGAAGTTGGGACCTGGACTCACCCAGGTCCTGTTTGCGGGGCTATGGGGAGTGGCAAGAGGAAGGGCAGCTGTGGCAACTCATTGCCGGGTAGAGGGGGTGGGCCAGGGTCAAGTGCAGGAATCTGGAGCCCGCTTGACCTGACGCTGGCCCTATCAGCTGGCCCTATCAGCTGGCCCAGGGAGTTTAGAGGGTGGGGGCGCCCAACGAGTACTTGGAGCACCATGCGACTACTTGGAGCACCATGCTATTCCCACTCGCTATCTTTGGCCATCGGGTAGCTTGATGTGCTAAGGCTTACTACAGCTGTAACCAATAAAGTTGTGGCCAATATTATTCCACTCTTTCCGAAAAATGGCTTGTGTGTCTATTATTTCAACTGAAACTGTAATTCGACTGTTTTTTGTGGTTTGGCAAAACTTGTGTCTCGGGTGCCCACCTCAACCCTTCCACTTAGTGCCGGGGCCGCAAGTATAGAATGGGACTGGTGGCCGCCCGCCCAGAAGATTGCTAACACCTTCTTCCTTCTGTGGCTTTCCCCAGGATTGAAACAAATGGCCAAAGATACAAGCCCTGGGCTGCATTTGGCTTGGGGACATAATCCAAGTTCTGGCCTTGATTCTGATTTCATTCTTGGCCCTGTTGTAATAATGAAAGACAACCTCGCAATTTAGGTAGATTTTTAGACACGTCATAGCACACATACCTATTTCAGTTCTGAACCGGGTGAACAATCAAATTCATCCAGGCGCCCAGGTTGGTGGCTCGACGTCTGCGCCCAATCACAGCCCGCCTTCCCCGCAGGCTGGCTTGAGGATAATTAAACAGGAAGCGCCGTTATAAACTGTTAATTATGGTTTACCACAGCAATAATCCCTTAAAATCGGTCATTAGCACGCTTAAGAACTATTTTGTACGTGGCATATTCTAATGAGTTAGGGTAGTTAACGAATGATTTGTTAGGGCTATAATCCATTCAAAACACCACCTCAGGGTTGTTAGCTAACAAACAATGGTGCTTGATACAGATGTCCTCCAAACCAAATGACAGAGAAGGGAAAAGGCGACAATGAATGAGTTCAGTCAGCTCGGGGAATATTGTCCTGTCGGCACAGTGCCTCCATCATTTTGCGGAGACCATTTTTATCCCACGGAGAGGTCTTGCCACTCCTCACTCTCAATTATTTTATTTCAATCCCAACCCGACAGCCAAAGTGGACTTGACAAAACGGAAAAGGGTGGGTATATTAAATTCGCCCAGGAGAGAAAAGAGATGAGAGAGATGTTATCTGGAGACCATTTATCAAGCCAACTCGCTCCAACATATCTGACAGGGGTTATTTTATTTGATTCTCTTCTCCCCCTCCTCTTTCCGTCTTTTCGAGAGAGGGGGGGAAATTCCAATAATCATCGCAAGAAGAGCTGTCACTTAAGAACTTGCCAATCCAAAGCAACACCACTCGGTAACCGCAGCATCCAAAATTTCAGCTGTTCGTGTGCAATGTTCCAGCAGAGAAGGATATAGAGAGATGTAAGAGCCGTAGTAGTGGGGACTTGAACCACGGGGCAAGGTACTCTCAGGTTGTCATCTGAGACATATTTTCAGATAGTGCCACCTTGAAGAACATCAGAAAAACCCTGTTGGATCAAAAACAAAGTTGATGGTCAGTATATTCAGAAGGAATGAAAGGAAGTTCTTTTCCTCAATGAGTGAATAAAATGTGGAATTCATTGCCAAAGTATGTAGTGATAGCTACAAGCACAGATAGGTTTGAAATGAGATGGAAGAAGATTGCAGATTTATACCCTGCCCTTCTCTCTGAATTAGAGCAGCTTACAATCTCCTATATCTTCTCCCCCCACAACAGTCATCCTGTGAGGTGGGTGGGGCTGAGAAGACTCTCACAGCAGCTGCCCTTTCGAGGACAACCTCTGTGAGAGCTATGGCTGACCCAAGACCATTCCAGCCAGTGCATGTGGAGGAGTGGGGAATCAAACCCGGTTCTCCCAGATAACAGCCTGCACACTTAACCACTACACAGAACTGGCTCTCTCCTGAATTGACAGGACCAATTCATAGAAGAAAGGGCCATTAGTGGTAATTAAAGGGAAACTCTATGTTCAGAGGGAGTAGACCTGTGGATCCCAGAGCCAGGAAGCAACATCAGGGGAAGGCCTCAGGCTCTAAGCCCTGTTGTGGGCCTTTCAGAGTAACTGGCTGATCTCTCTGTGAGATAGGATACTGGCCTAGATGGACTTTTGGTCTGATCCAGCAGGGCTCTTCTTTTGTTATCAGGAGAAAGCCTCGGCACTATGCCCTGTTGTTGGTCCTTCAGAGGAACTGGTTGGCCACTGTGAGATGGGATGCTTCACTAGGTGGATCTCTGGCCTGATCCAACAGGGCTCTTCTTTAGTTTATTGGAGTAGACCTCAGCCTCTCTGCCCTACTGTTGGCCCTCCAGAGGAACTGGTTGGCCACTGTGTGAGACAGGTTGCTGGACTAGGTGGACCCTCACTGGTCTGACCCAGCAGGGCTCTTCTGATGTTCTACACAGGGGAAGGCCTTGGCCTCTCTGTCCTGTTGTTGGCCCTCCAGATGAACTGGTTGGCCACTGTGAAGGAGAGGACTGAGGACTAGATTTATTTTGAATTTAATTTTCTTGGATTTGTATCCCAGTCTTCCTGCAAGCAGGCTCAAGCTCAGATGAACGGCTGGTCTGACCCAGCAGGGCTCTTCTGATGTCCTTATTTGACCTTGGCATCAATGTATGCCCTGTTGTTGGCCCTTCAGAGGAACTGGTTGGTCACTGTGTAGGACAGGATGGTGGACTAGATGGACCACTGGACAGATCCTGCAGGGCCCCTCTGGGGTTCTCCTGCATAAGCCCCACTGAAATGAAATCTCTGCCCAGCTTGGCGACTGATTCCTTCTGGAGATGCCAGCAGCCAATCCAATCAAGTTAATTGTGCAATATTTGGAAGAGGAGCGAAGGGTGGAGAATGGCCATCTCAGTCCCTGCAGGCAATCAGCTTGCTCCGTGAAGCATGAGAACCAATTGCCCTTATTATCTTAAGCTTGCATCTCAGCAAACGTAGCTAATGGTCATCAAATTACCAAGTCGTTATTTAAACCCAGCTCCCGTCTGTGTCAAGATGACCTCCTGACGGGCTCTGGAAGAGTGCCAGCGACAAAGGAGGGTAAAGGAGTTTGAGAAACCTTGCGGTGACAATGGGAGCTGGCGGAGTGGGAAGGATCTCCGAACGCAAAAGCCGATCGAAAGACGACCGAGCGGATCTAGGCTAACGAGGACTCAATCCATCAGTCAAGCGGAAGCTTCAAAAGAACAGGATTGGATGAGTAACAGGTATAAACAGGGATGCTAATCAGCCCACCAAGCCTGAGAAACTGGCAACGGAGAGCCATTTCTGGGAAAGAGAAAATAAGTGGCCTGTAAAACCCAGATCAAGACCTTTCCTACAGCGGCGAATTCCCTCGCATTGACGTTATTACTGAGTGTCATGTGAAATTTTTCTGCAATAGATTTTTCTTCACCAGGTGCAAATCTGAAGTGTTCTCCTCCTTATTCTGCATTTTTGGAACTTGCTAAAAGAAGGAGAAAACTTTGGGTTCGTTGCTGGTGAGGAAAAATCTAAAAAAGGACAACACTGGATTTATATCCTGCCCTCCGCTCCGAATCTCAGAGTCTCTGAGCGGCTCACAATCTCCTATATCTTCTCCCCCCACAACAGACACCCTGTGAGGTGGGTGGGGCTGAGAGAGTTCTCACCGCAGCTGCCTTTTCAAGGACAACTCTGCGAGAGCGGTGGCTAACCCGAGGCCATTCCAGCAGGTGCAAGCGGAGGAGTGGGGAATCAAACCTGGTTCTCCCAGATAAGAGTCTCCACACTTAACCACTACACCAAATTGGCTCTCTAATGTCATAATGTAATGCAATGTCGTCAACTTCGGTGCATAACCATTGAGATGTGCTGCATCGCTGTCAACATGACCTGGGCCTCACTCTCTCTCCTGGTTAAGTCCCCCCACCGGCCAGTTGCTCAATGGCGAGGGCAGCCCCTTTCCACGCTGCCTAAATCCTCTACCTTCCTTTGCCTCCAGATAGTACCAGCCCCAGCGTATATAGATCTTTCCACAGCCGTCGGGTGTTCCCTCCACGCTCTTCAACCGGGGAAATCCTCTGAAGGGAAAGGAACTTCTCTGAAACACAAGCAAAATGAAATAAAAGCTGTTATGTCGCTGCGTTCAAATAGCAGATTGCTATAAATTTTGTAGCAAGCTTCTGCCATTCCATTAAAAATCTAGAAGGCACTTCAGGCTGATTTGGTACGAGCCCGGAGGCTTTCACTTAAAAAGAGAAGTCAGATCGTATGTTTTTAGCATTCATGCGAACTCTGCATAACTATGCAGTGACTCAATCTTGGTTCCTTAAAAAAAAAAAAAGATTGGTTTCCTATATTAGAAAGGAGGGAACGCTATGAAGCAAATGGGTTTGTTTGTTTTTTTGCAGTCAAGCCAGATCTGACTTATGATGACCCCAATGAGCAGGGATCCCCAGAGGAGTGCCTTGGGGTCCATGGTGCCCCCGACACCTTTCTTGGTGCCTGTTGAGGTTTTTTAGAAAGTGGGTTTGAGAGCCAGTTTGGTGTAGTGGCTAAGTGTGCAGACATCTGTGAGGTGGGTGGGGCTGAGAGAACTCTTGCAGCAGCTGCCCTTTCAAGGACAACCTCTACGAGAGCTATTGCTGACCCAAGTCCATTCCACCAGCTGTGGGTGGAGTGGGGAATCAAACTCAGTTCTCCCAGATAAGATCCTCCACTTGCACCTGCTGGTGTGGCAGGCTTGAGGTAAACGGGTAGGGTTGGTAGTCATTAGAATAGGTTTAGAGATTATATCTATATCAATATAGTGGAATTGGGATCAATAAGGCAGGCAGAAATGTTCCTTTATGTTTGCAGTTGATAAAATGAGGAACTAAGTGTGACTTGCAACATTATTGTAACCAAGATAGAAATAGGCTTCTGGTCAGATTGTGGAAGTAGTGTTACAAATGTACCCTGAATCATCAGTTGTTCACTGCATAGGAAACTGTATTGCATCTATATCCCGTGCCATGTAGGAAAGTCCCAAACTGTCCTGTATTGCCATTTAGGATGTTTTGTTCTGTAACTTAGTCTTAAGATCATGAATCATTTCCAGTTTGCGGTGAATTGTAACCAGGTGATCTATGTCTTGTGATCATGTGATATCTGTTGATATGCAGCTTCTGAATGGTATAAAAGCTTGTGTTTTCCTGTATCTGGTGCTCAGACTCTCAACTTTATGGCAGAAGCCATGGGAGTCAGGGCCCGTACATACGTATATTAATAAAACGAAAGCTGTTTTCCTGATTACGCCTCAGGCCTCCTCTGTCATTGAACCAGCTCTTAATTGACTACGCAGAGTCTTCCTGCTACACTGGAATGGCCTTGGATTAGCCATAGCTCTCGTAGAGGTTGCCCTTGAAAGGGCAGCTGCTGCAAGAGTTTTCTCAGCCCCACCCACCTCACAGGGTGTCTGCACACTTAACCACTACACCAAACTCACTCTCAAACCCACTTTCTAAAAACCGTATTATTTAGGGTAGTCCTTGAAAGGGCAGCTGCTGTGAGAGCCCTCTGAGCCCCACCCACCTTATAGGGTGTCTGTTGTGGGGGGAGAAGACATAGGAGATTGTAAGCCGCTCTGAGTCTCTGATTCAGAGAGAAGGGTGGGGTATAAATCTGCAGTCTTCTTCCTCTTCTTCTCAGCCCCACCCACCTCACAGGGTGTCTGTTGTGGGGGGAGAAGACAAAGGAGATTGTAAGCTGCTCTAAGTCTCTGATTCAGAGAGAAGGGCGGGGTATAAATCTGCAGTCTTCTTCCTCTTCTTCTCAGCCCCACCCACCTCACAGGGTGTCTGTTGTGGGGGAAGAAGATATAGGAGCTCGTGAGCCGCTCTGATCTCTGATTCAGAGAGAAAGGCCGGGTACAAATCTGCACTCTTCTTCTTCTTCTCAGCCCCACCTACATCACAAGGTGTCTGTTGGGGGGGAAGAAGACATAGGAGATTGTAAGCCGCTCTGAGTTTCTGATTCGGAGAAGGGCGGGGTATAAATCTGCAATTCTTCTTCTTCTAAATAATGGGAGACACGATCTCCTTAGCTTGGAACTTCTCAGAGTTCCAGGGGGAGGGATTCTATTGAACAGCCTCAGGAATGGCTGGATAGGGGGAAAAGAGGAAACGTCTTTAAGAGGAAAAAAGGAAATATCTTTAAGAAAACAACATTAAGGAGTGGGAAAGCCGATCTGTCTGTACCAGGTGCTTTGTGTTGCCTTTAAACCACATGCAAATCCCAGCACTGTTGGTATACAACTTACAGTCTCCCACCCACAGTGGAACAGGCATGCCAGATGAGATGAGGTTCGCTAAGAACTGAGGCTTGGCAGGAACGTGGTATTTCGAGCCAGGCAAGCAAACAGCCGACTGCTTGCTGGCTCGCCGGCTCGCAACTGGAACCCACAGGGGGACTGGTGACACAAATGGTTTCCCTGATTTTGGGGGGGGGGGGGGCGGGGGGAAGAAGAAGATAACTGCAGGTTTCTACCCTGCCCTTCTCTCTGAATCAGAGACTCGGAGGCTGCGAACAGACCGGCACTTTGGTTCAACTCAGAGACACCTCCACAATCCCATCCAAGATCCTAGTCTGGCACCCTAACCTTTACACCACACTGGCTCTCAAGGGATACTAACATCCACTTGATTCTGTTATTCAAGTGTTACTAGGAACTATGAAGACGCAAAATGTATGAATGAGCCCTCTCCCCCAAGAGTAATACAAAAGGTATTAAAGCTTTAAAATCCTAATTTCTACCCTGCCCTTCTCTCTGAATCAGAGACTCGGAGGCTGTGAACAGACCGGCACTTGGGTTCAACTCAGAGACACCTCTGAGATTGACCCCAACAAAACCCTCCAGATGGCAACGTCTGCCACCCACCCCCGCCCCGTACTCACCCCATCCTCTAGGCTGTTCCACCCAGCTCAAAAAGGCACCGCTTCAAAAGTGGTGCCTTTTCGCTGGGGTGCCTCCCGGCCGTCTGGAAGGCCAGGAAGCACATGGAGAGCACCCGGGGAGCCACGGACGGGATGCATGAGCTTTCCTGATGCTCCCCGGGCACCCATGGCCCGCCCCTTTCCCCAAATGCTATCTGGAAGCTCCAGGGCACTCTATTTCCAGCTGGCTTTATATGGGACGGCTTCAAGCCACCCCAAACCGGCCCCAAACCCACAACAGACGCCCTGTGAGGTGGGTGGGGCTGAGAGGGTTCTCACAGCAACTGCCCTTTCAAGGACAACTCCTGCGAGAGCTATGGCTGACCGAAGGCCATTCCAGCAGGTGCAAGTGGAGAAGTGGGGAATCAAACCCGGTTCTCCCAGATAAGAGAGCTATGGCTGACCCAAGGCCATTCCAGCAGCTGCAAGTGGAGGAGTGGGGAATCAAACTCGGTTCTCCCAGATAAGAGAGCTATGGCTGACCCAAGGCCATTCCAGCAGCTGCAAGTGGAGGAGTGGGGAATCAAACCCGGCTCTCCCAGATAAGAGAGCTCTAGTTGACCCAAGGCCATTCCAGCAGCTGCAAGTGGAGGAGGGGGGAATCAAACCCGGTTCTCCCAGATAAGAGAGCTCTGGCTGACCCAAGGCCATTCCAGCAGCTGCAAGTGGAGGAGGGGGGAATCAAACCCGGTTCTCTCAGATAAGAGAGCTCTGGCTGACCCAAGGCCATTCCAGCAGCTGCAAGTGGAGGAGCGGGGAATCAAACCCGGTTCTCCCAGATAAGAGAGCTATGGCTGACCCAAGGCCATTCCAGCAGCTGCAAGTGGAGGAGGGGGGAATCAAACCCGGTTCTCCCAGATAAGAGAGCTATGGCTGACCCAAGGCCATTCCAGCAGCTGCAAGTGGAGGAGGGGGGAATCAAACCCGGTTCTCCCAGATAAGAGAGCTATGGCTGACCCAAGGCCATTCCAGCAGCTGCAAGTGGAGGAGGGGGGAATCAAACCCGGTTCTCCCAGATAAGAGTCCACACACTTAACTACTACACCAAACTGGCTGAAACATCATGGATTTACACTGCGCTATTGACACCACTGTACTGTTGAACATTCGCACAACATCAATTTCCACTTTGAAAGCTGAGACAATCAAATGACTGAGTGAAAAGTGCATTGTGGGTTTTATCCTTTTTGGGATTTTGCTAGCTGCTGTTTCTCCGTTTCCTGTCATTGCTTTGTTATTTTTTTTTTAAACTTTCTTTTCAATTTTGATATTTTTCCAAATTACAAACAGTGATTCAACAATTCCATATAACATGGTCTAGTTATATAACAGTTTTGTTTTGGAATGGCTTACAATGTCAAAGATTAAGCTATACAAACACTTAAAATAGATTAAGCAGAGCATAAAGTAGCTGGAACCATGCAGAATTAATATTATTAGTTAACCAAGCTGTACCAAAATAAATAATGATATTTGTAATCAGAACAGTGCTACAAAACTGTGACTAGGTTGAGTATTTTTGGATCAGTTTTCTTGGTCATTTCACACTGGTGCAAAAAAACCAAAAAATAAGGGCCCAGAGAACTAGTTTGGTGTAGTGGTTAAGTGTGCAGACTCTTATCTGGGAGAACTGGGTTTGATTCCCTGCTCTTCTACTTGCACCTGCTGGAATGGCCTTGGGTCAGCTATAGCTCTGGTAGAGGTTGTCCTTGAAAGGGCAGCTGCTGTGAGAGTCCTCTCAGCTCCACCCACCTCATAGGGTGTCTGCTGTGGGGGAGGAAGATAAAGGAGATTGTGAGCTGCTCTGAGACTTGGAGTGGAGTGTGGGATATAAATCCAATATCATAATCGTCTTCTTAGAATCATAGAGTAGGAAGGGACCTCCAGGGTCATCTAGTCCAACCCCTTGCACAATGCAGGAAACTCACAAATCCCTCCCCCTAAATTCACAGGATCTTCATTGCTGTCAGATGGCCATCTAACCTCTGCTTAAAAACCTCCAAGGAAGGAGAACCCACCACCTCCTGAGGAACCCTGTTCCACTGAGGAATCGCTCTAAACTCACAAACGCCTCCCCCTAAATTCATAGGATCTTCATTGCTGTCAGATGGCCATCTAGTCTCTGTTTAAAAACCTCTAAGGAAGCAGAGTCCACCACCTCCCGAGGAAGCCTGTTCCACTGAGGAACCGCTCGAAGAGTCAAGAAGTTCTTCCTAACGTTGAGCTGGAAACGCTTTTAATTTCAACCCATTGGTTCTGGTCCTACCTTCTGAGGCCACAGAGCCAGGGCCTTTTCTGTTGTGGCTCCGTGCTGGTGGAATGAGCTCCCTGAAGAGGTTGGGGCCCTGCGAAAGCTTCCACAGTTCCGCAGGACCTGCAAGACGGTGCTCTTCCGCCAGGTATTTGCGAATGAAGATCGACGTCAACAACAAACATTGAACTATCTGGCCACCTCAAGGCACAATCACGACCTTAAGATCCGTTTTTTTGAAAGAACACGAGGTAGTAACGGCTGAATAGCAAAATTTGACGAACAGGCAGCCATCCGCCATCATTAAACGCAGCATCATTTTAAGATCGTTATAGCACCTGAAACCGTTTTATGCTTTTACACATTATTATATTCTTTTTATATGCCAGGGGTGGCCAACGGTAGCTCTCCAGATGTTTTTTTGCCTACAACTCCCATCAGCCCCAGCCATTGGCCATGTTGGCTGGGGCTGATGGGAGTTGTAGGCAAAAAAAATATCTGGAGAGCTACCTTTGGCCGCCCGTTATATGCTATGTTTATGGTATATATCGATTGCTGTTTTTTATGTGATATTTTTATGAATATGTAAGCCGCCCTGAGCCTGCTTTGGTGGGGAGGGTGGGATATAAACAGAATAATTTTTTTTAAAAAAAAAAAGACTAGGGTACTCAGGATACTAATAATTTAGTGCTGTCAAGGTGAGCTCATGGGGTTTTCAAGAAAACATATGAGCTGCTGTGGTTTGCCTTCCCCTACCTAGCCTTCCCGGATGAATTTGGCCTAATCCGGGTTATTGTATGAGAATTAAAAAAACCCCAATGAGTATACAGAAGAAATGTAAACGTGTCATACGGAGCATGCAGCAATGATGAAACTAATAACGTAGCTGCAAAACAGACTAGTTATGAAACCTGAAATGTCAATTGATGATTAGAAGTGCAAAGATGCCCCATCAGAAGTAAATACGTTATAGACAAAGTCCCAAAAACAACAATGTAACGAAGGGGGTGTGGAGGAGAAATATTTTCTTTTATACTTTGCAATACATCATCGTTTTATTCAATTATGTTAGGTAGCCTCCTCCGCTTGTTTTTTTTATATTAGTTTAAAAAAAAAAATTTAAACGACGCAATCGCTCAACTAAGGCACAAAAAGCCATTTGTGATTGTGCGTTAGTTGAAGCACTGTGGAGGGAAAAAAAAATCACACAATCACTGGAACTGAAAAAATTAAACATGCAATATCTGAATGTGCAGGGCTTTTTTCAGAGCAGAAACACATTTCAGGTTAGCTTGGCTTGAGGGGGTGTGGCCTAAAATGTAAATGAGTTCCTGCTGGGCTTTTTCTACCCAAAAAGCCGTGTGAAACAATGGTGATGTCAGCAAGTGTGGCCCAATATGCAAATGAGTTCCTGCTGGACTTTCTCCTACAAAAAGCCTTGTGTGAAACAATGGTGACATCAGGGAGTGTGGCCTAATATGCAAATGAGTTCCTGCTGGGCTTTTTCCTACAAAAAGCCTTGTGTGGAACAATGGTGACATCAGGGAGTGTGGCCTAATATGCAAATGAGTTCCTGCTGGGCTTTTTCCTACAAAAAGCCTTGTGTGAAACAATGGTGACATCAGGGAGTGTGGCCTAATATGCAAATGAGTTCCTGCTGGGCTTTTTCCTACAAAATGCCTTGTGTGAAACAATGGTGACATCAGGGAGTGTGGCCTAATATGCAAATGAGTTCCTGCTGGGCTTTTTCTAAAAAAAAAGCCTTGTGAAACAATGGTGACATCAGGGAGTGTGGCCTAATATGCAAATGAGTTCCTGCTGGGCTTTTTCCTACAAAATGCCTTGTGTGAAACAATGGTGACATCAGGGAGTGTGGCCTAATATGCAAATGAGTTCCTGCTGGGCTTTTTCTAAAAAAAAAGCCTTGTGAAACAATGGTGACATCAGGGAGTGTGGCCTAATATGCAAATGAGTTCCTGCTGGGCTTTTTCTACAAAAAAAGCCCTGGCAACATGTCACAAGCAAGCAGATCTTCAGTTGGCTGGTTGCATTTGGTCTCTCTTGAAGCCTGTCACTCACTTTGGACAAACC
>NC_083242.1:30718561-30748125 GCF_032191835.1 Heteronotia binoei
AAGGGTCGACGCCACAGAAGCACAAGAGGCAACCTGCAGAAAAGAAAGGGGGAAAGACAGTTCATCTTTAATTGGGCCCTCCTTACGCCAGGCTGAAAGAAGGTTACCCGCAGCGGCTGTTGTTATTCGACGTCTTGTCAAAGCCAAGCTGAGAGAATATTCTACGTGGGATCAATGAACGGTGGACAGTTTCACCTTGACATATAGTAGCGCTCAATTATGAAGAGAGATACATGGGCTGGTTCTCCTTGGGAAAGTAGGCTTTAGTTATTTATTGGGGGGGGGGGGAGAATTAAAATTATCCTTACCCCGGGGTGTAATTCTAGCAGGAGCTCCTTTACATATTAGGCCACACACCCCTGATGTAACCAATCCTCCAGGAGCTTATAAAAAAGAGCCTTGTAAGCTCTTGGAGGATTGGCTACATCAGGGGTGTGTGGCTTCATACGCCAAGAAGCTGCTGCTAGAATTTGACCCCTGATCATTATTGTTATTTTATTGGGGGGGGGGGGGCTGCATGTGTGTGTGTTGCACCTGAAAGTCATAAGAACATAAGAGAGGCCATGTTGGATCAGGCCAATGGCCCATCCAGTCCAACACTCTGTGTCACACAGTGGCAAAATTTTTTATAAATACACACACACTGTGGCTAATAGCCACTGATGGACCTCTGCTCCATATTTTTATCTAAACCCCTCTTGAAGGTGGCTATGCTTGTGGCCGCCACCACCTCCTGTGGCAGTGAATTCCACATGTTAATCACCCTTTGGGTGAAGAAGTACTTCCTTTTATCCATTTTAACCTGGCTGCTCAGCAATTTCATCGAATGCCCACAAGTTCTTGTATTGTGAGAAAGAGAGAAAAGTACTTCTTTCTCTACTTTCTCCATCCCATACATTATCTTGTAAACCTCTATCATGTCACCCCGCAGTCGACGTTTCTCCAAGCTAAAGAGACCCAAGCGTTTCAACCTTTCTTCATAGGGAAAGTGTTCCAGCCCTTTAATCATTCTAGTTGCCCTTCTCTGGACTTTCTCCAATGCTATAATATCCTTTTTGAGGTGCGGCGACCAGAACTGCACACAGTACTCCAAATGAGACCGCACCATCGATTTATACAGGGGCATTATGATACTGGCTGATTTGTTTTCAATTCCCTTCCTAATAATTCCCAGCATGGCGTTGGCCTTTTTTATTGCAAACGCACACTGTCTTGACATTTTCAGTGAGTTATCTACCACGACCCCAAGATCTCTCTCTTGGTCAGTCTCTACCAGTTCGCACCCCATCAACTTGTATTTGTAGCTGGGATTCTTGGCCCCAATGTGCATTACTTTGCACTTGGCCACATTGAACCTCATCTGCCACGTTGACGCCACTCACCCAGCCTCAACAGATCCCTTTGGAGTGCCTCACAATCCTCTCTGGTTCTCACCACCCTGAACAATTTAGTGTCATCCGCAAACTTGGCCACTTCACTGCTCACTCCCAACTCCAAATCATTTATGAACAAGTTAAAGAGCATGGGACCCAGTACAGAGCCCTGCGGCACCCCACTGCTTACCGTCCTCCAAGTCATAGCAACGTCTGGTGACGGACCCCTCTTGGGGGCCTGAAGAATATTTGGAGAGGTGGCTGAATAGAGCCTGCCCATGTCCTCCCAGCTGCTGGTATTCCAAGTAGCCGGGCCCCGCTTAGCTTCCAAGATCTGACAAGATCAGGCTTGCCTGGACTATTCAGGTCAGAGCTATTATTGTTTATTGATTGGCTGCAGGGCTTTTTTTCTAGCAGGAGCTCCTCTGCATATTAGGCCACGCCCCCCCCCCGATGTAGCCAATCCTCCAAGAGCTTAGAGGGCTCTTAGTACAGGGCCTACTGTAAGTGCCAGGATGATTGAGTACATCAGGGGGTGCGTGGCCTAATATGTAGACGAGCTCCTGGTGGAATTCCACCTCTGTAAGCAGCCCTAGGAAAGGGTCTGCAAAGAAGAGATGCTCCGTGGGCCCTGGAACCTGGAGGGATTTTCCCATGATGCTCACTGATTGCTCCCCTACTCATGATTATCATGTTGAAATCACCATGCTCTGTCTTGGTTATCATGTTGACATTTGCTCGGTGGAGATTGGTGGCCAAATAGGACATCAGAAGAGCCCTGCTGGATCATACCAATGGTCCATCTAGTCCAGCATGCTCTCCCACACAGCGGCCAACCAGTTCCTCTGGAGGGACAACAACAGGGCATAGAGACTGAGGCCTTCCCCTGAGAAGAACATCAGAAGAACCCTGCTGGGTCAGACCAGTGAGGGTCCATCTAGTCCAGCATCCCGTCTCACACAGCGGCCAACCAGTTCCTCTGGAGGGGCGACAACAGGGCAGAGAGGCCAAGGCTTCCCCTGAAAAGAACATCAGAAGAGCCCTGCTGGATCAGACCAATGGTCCATCTAGTCCAGCATTCTGTCTCACACAGTGGCCAACCAGTTCCTCTGGAGGGACAACAACAGGGCAGAGAGACCAAGGCCTTCCCCTAAGAAGAACATCAGAAGATCCCTGCTGGATCAGACCAGGGAGGGTCCATCTAGTCCAGCATTCCATCTCACACAGTGGCCAACCAGTTCCTCTGGAGGGACAACAACAGGGCAGAGAGGCTGAGGCCTTCCCCTGAGAAGAACATCAGAAGAGCCCTGCTGGATCAGACCAATGGTCCATCTAGTCCAGCATCCTGTCTCACACAGCTTCCAATCAGTTCCTCTGGAGGGACAACAACAGGGCAGAGAGGCCAAGGCCTTCCCCTGAGAAGAACATCAGAAGAGCCCTGCTGGATCAGACCAATGGTCCATCTAGTCCAGCATCCTGTCTCACACAGCGGCCAACCAGTTCCTCTGGAGGGACAACAACAGGGCAGAGAGGCAAGGACTTCCCTGAGAAGAACATCAGAAGAGCCCTGCTGGATCATTCCAATGGTCCATCTAGTCCAGCATCCTGTCCCACACAGCGGCCAACCAGTTCCTGTCCCACACAGTGGCCATCCTGCACAGCCAACGACAAGGCATAGAGGCTGAGGCCTGAAGTGCCATCATCACATCGTTGACTGTAGGCAGTGGCAACACTCTAGTTTTTGGGCAAAACTCTATGGTTTGACGCTGATTTGCACAAAATTGCACAAAATTGGTGACTTGATGACGCCGCTTCTGGGTGATGTCATCGTGTTGCCTATTTGCAGGGCTGGAATTCTAGCAGGAGCTCCTTTGCATATTAGGCCACACCCCCTGATGCAGCCAGTCCTCCAAGAGCATACAAAAAAGAGGACTGGCTACATCAGGGGTGTGTGGCCTGATATGCAAAGGCGCTCTTGTTAGAATTCCACCCCTGCCTCTTTGGGCCAGATGGGGGTGGAATTTCCCCCCCCCCGCTAGCCAGCTGGTTGGCAGCGAGGAAGTGTCCCCCCCCAGTAGGCATTCTTCCATTCCTGGCAGGGTTCCGGAAACCCTACACTGGAGCTCAGAGTGAGGCTTCGTGGAGTATTTTCCAGCACCAATTTCCATTGTGTTCCAGTTTTCGTTCTTTTCTTTTTAAAAAATGTGCCCCGCAACAAAACGGGCCTTCTTCTCTTCCTCACTTGCCATGCAGAGCCCGAGCTGTGCTGGCATCCAACCGAAATGCTTAGCGGAAATCTCGGCGCGCCGACACATCTGCCCAGCTCCGCTGCCCTTTTTTTTTGCATTTGCCTTCTCAAAGAAGCTGCTGTGTTCACAAACGGCCTCCTTCCTGATCCTCGCTGCAGCCGAGAAGTCTCTGGCACGGTGGGAAGGAGAGAAAGAGCAAGCCCCCGGGTGCCGGCGGGGGTCGGAGAGGGTGGGTTTGTGTTTCTCGGCTCCTCTTCAATTGTAGGGAAATCACCCCCCCTCCCTCAAAAAGAAGGAACTGAGACAAGAAACACCAAGCACATTTTTAGCACAATTGTCTGTATTGTTTAAACACCTATACAGAGGAATGGGAATGCAAGCCAGATGGCACATTTCCCCGTCATCACTTTAAGCAGGCCTCAGATTCAGCCGGAGTTCAAAGGAGCACAGCTCCTGAACCTTTCTGACAGTTAAGAACATAAGGACATACGAGAAGCCATGTTGGATCAGGCCAATGGCCCCTCCAGTCCAACACTCTGTGTCACATAAGAACATAAGAGAAGCCATGTTGGATCGGGCCAATGGCCCATCCAGTCCACCACGCCGTGTCACATAAGAACATAAGAAAAGCCATCTTGGATCAGGCCAATGGCCAATCCAGTCCAACACTCTGTGTCACATAAGAACATAAGAGAAGCCATGTTGGATCAGGCCAATGGCCCCTCCAGTCCAACACTCTGGGTCACATAAGAACATAAGAGAAGCCATGTTGGATCGGGCCAATGGCCCATCCAGTCCACCACGCCGTGTCACATAAGAACATAAGAAAAGCCATCTTGGATCAGGCCAATGGCCATCCAGTCCAACACTCTGTGTCACATAAGAACATAAGAAAAGCCATCTTGAATCAGGCCAATGGCCATCCAGTCCAAACACTCTGTGTCACATAAAAACATAAGAGAAGCCATGTTGGATCAGGCCAGTGGCCTATCCAGTCCAACACTCTGTGTCACACAGTGGCCAATATATATGTGTATGTGTATATATATACATATACACACACACACATACACACACACACACACACACACACACACACACACACACACATATATATATATATATATATATATATATATATATATATATATATATATATATATATATATATATATATATATATACACTGTGGCTAATAGCCACTGATGGATCTTTGCTCCATATTTTTATCCAATCCCCTCTTAAAGTTGGCTATGTTTGTAGCCGCCACCACCTCCTGTTGTGGATCACACTTTCGGTGAAGAAGGACTTCCTTTTATCCGTTTTAGCCTGACTGCTCAACAATTTCATCGAATGCTCACAAGTTCTTTTAGTGTGAGAAAGGGAGAAAAGGACTTCTTTCTCTACTTTCTCCATCCCATGCATAAACTTGTAAACCTCTATCATGTCGACGTTTCTCCACGCTAAAGAGCCCCAAGCATTTTAACCTTTCTTTATAGGGAAAGTGTTCCAAACCTTTAATCATTCTAGTTGCTTTTTTCTGGACTTTTTCCAATGCTATAATATCCTGTCTGAGGTGTGGTGATCAGAACTGTACACAGTATTCCAAATGAGACCGCACCATTGATTTATACAGAGGCATTATGATACTGACTGATTTGTTCCCTCTCTTCCTCCCCATCTACCTTGTCCATTGAATAGTAGGTGCAGCTGCATAACTCTAGAGCCAGTTTGGTGTAGTGGTTAAGTGCGTGGACTTATCTGGGAGGACTGGATTTGATTCCCCACTCCTCCACTTGCACCTGCTGGAATGGCCTTGGGTCAGCCATAGCTCTCGTAGAAATTGTCCTTGAAAGGGCAGCTTCTGTGAGAGTTCTCTCAGCCCCACCGCCAGAAAGCAACTGGAAAGTGACCAGAAGCACAGGGGTTAGGAGAGCAGAACTGCCGTGTCTAGTCAGTTTCACTGGAAAGCGACCAGAAGCACAGGGGCTAGGAGAGCAGAGCTGCCGTGTCTAGTCAGTTTCACTGGAAAGCGACCAGAAGCACAGGGGCTGGGAGAGCAGAGGTGCCGTGTCTAGTCAGTTTCACTGGAAAGCGAGCAGAAGCACAGGGGCTAGGAGAGCAGAGCTGCCGTGTCTAGTCAGTTTCACTGGAAAGCGAGCAGAAGCACAGGGGCTAGGAGAGCAGAGCTGCCGTGTCTAGTCAGTTTCACTGGAAAGCGAGCAGAAGCACAGGGGCTAGGAGAGCAGAGCTGCCGTGTCTAGTCAGTTTCACTGGAAAGCGAGCAGAAGCACAGGGGCTAGGAGAGCAGAGGTGCCGTGTCTAGTCAGTTTCACTGGAAAGCGAGCAGAAGCACAGGGGCTAGGAGAGCAGAGCTGCCGTGTCTAGTCAGTTTCACTGGAAAGCGAGCAGAAGCACAGGGGCTAGGAGAGCAGAGCTGCCGTGTCTAGTCAGTTTCACTGGAAAGCGAGCAGAAGCACAGGGGCTAGGAGAGCAGAGCTGCCGTGTCTAGTCAGTTTCACTGGAAAGCGAGCAGAAGCACAGGGGCTAGGAGAGCAGAGCTGCCGTGTCTAGTCAGTTTCACTGGAAAGCGAGCAGAAGCACAGGGGCTAGGAGAGCAGAGCTGCCGTGTCTAGTCAGTTTCACTGGAAAGCGAACAGAAGCACAGGGGCTAGGAGAGCAGAGCTGCCGTGTCTAGTCAGTTTCACTGGAAAGCGACCAGAAGCACAGGGGCTTGGAGAGCAGAGCTGCCGTGTCTAGTCAGTTTCACTGGAAAGCGACCAGAAGCACAGGGGCTAGGAGAGCAGAGCTGCCGTTTCTAGTCAGTTTCACTGGAAAGCGAGCAGAAGCACAGGGGCTAGGAGAGCAGAACTGCCGGGTCTATTCAGTTTCACTGTAAAGCAACCAGATGGACAGGGGCTAGAGAGCAGCGCTGCGATGTCTAGTCAGTTTCACTGGAAACTGACCAGGAACACAGAGGCTGGGGAATCAACTTGGCCATTTTTAGCATGAATCATGATTTGTGGTTTGGTTCATGCCCTCCCTATTCGTGCCCTGCTTTGAGGCCGCTAACAACGCTACCAGGGCTTTTTTTTGTGGCAGGAACTCCTTTGCGTATCAGGCCACAAACCCCTGATGTAGCCAATCCGCCAAGAGCTTACAAGGCTCTTCTTACAGGGCCTACTGTAAGCTCTTGGAGGATTGGCTACATCAGGGTGTGTGTGGCCTAATACGCAAAGGAGTTCCTGCTACAAAAAAAGCCCTGCACGCTACCATTCCAAGGCAAGAGAATCAGTCCAAGGAAGAGGGCCTGTGTCAAGCGTTGATATTTCTCAATAAGCAGTCTTTGGTTTTCTATCAAAGCTGTTTTATTGTTAGAAACTCAGAAGCTGTACCCAGGACACAAGCGTTGGGAGTAAAGACGTATACAGGGTTACACAGTTGCTATATAGGATATCGTCAAAGGTTACCACACAGATGCATACTTGAGTCACGGGTTCAAAGGTTACTAAACACTATCTCTTTTATTACTAAGGAATTTAGGCTATTAAAAAACACCTCCCATTCTCACACTTCTCTAGTTTGCCTAGTGGTGGGGCTGGCCCTATTTAGAGACGAGCTGTAACTCAGAGGAATCCTCAGGTCCCACCCTCAGGAGGGTGGCGGCTGGGGAGAGGAGGAACTTCAATGAGTTGTATAATTCTTTCATTATATACTACAAGATAATAATAATTCCTCTGCCCCGTGGCGCAGAGTGGAAAAGCTGCAGTACTGCAGTCCGAGCTCTGCTCGCGACCTGAGTTCGATCCCAGCGAAAGCTGGTTCAGGCAGCCGGCTCAAGGTTGACTCAGCCTTCCATCCTTCCGAGGTCGGTCAACTGAGTCCCCAGCTTGCTGAGGGGAAAGCGTAGATGACTGGGGAAGGCAAGGGCAAACCACCCCGTCAAAAGTCTGCCGTGAAAACGTTGTGAAAGCAACATCATCCCAGAGTCGGAAACGACTGGTGCTTGCACAGGAGACTCTACCTTTACTTTTTTTTTTTTTAAATAAGATTACAACAATGATGATTCTGAATTTACATCCTGCCCTCCACTCCGAATCTGACAGTGGCTCCTCCTTTCTTTTTTGGCCACTGTGTGACACAGAGTGTTGGACTGGATGGCCATTGGCCTGATCCAACATGGCTTCTCTTATGTTCTTCTGTGACACAGAGTGTTGGACAGGATGGGCCACTGGTCTGATCCAACATGGCTTCTCTTATGTTCTTCTGTGACACAGAGTGTTGGACTGGATGGCCATTGGCCTGATCCAACATGGCTTCTCTTATGTTCTTCTGTGACACAGAGTGTTGGACAGGATGGGCCACTGGTCTGATCCAACATGGCTTCTCTTATGTTCTTCTGTGACACAGAGTGTTGGACTGGATGGCCATTGGCCTGATCCAACATGGCTTCTCTTATGTTCTTCTGTGACACAGAGTGTTGGACAGGATGGGCCACTGGTCTGATCCAACATGGCTTATCTTATGTTCTTATGTGACACAGAGTGTTGGACTGAGTGAGCCATTGGCCTGATCCAACATGGCTTCTCTTATGTTCTTATGTGACACAGAGTGTTGGACTGGATGGGCCATTGGCCTGATCCAACATGGCTTCTCTTATGTTCTTATGTGACACAGAGTGTTGGACTGGACGGGCCATTGGCCTGATCCAACATGGCTTCTCTTATGTTCTTCTGTGACACAGAGTGTTGGACTGGATGGACCATTGGCCTGATCCAACAGGGCTTCTCTTATGTTCTTCTGTGACACAGAGTGTTGGACTGGAGGGGCCATTGGCCTGATCCAACATGGCTTCTCTTATGTTCTTAAGAGTTGTCTGTGTGAACCTGTGGGAGAGGTGACTTGAAAGTGGTACCAGCCGGGCTGTAGCATAGACATCCTTGGGCCAGATGGATTTATTACTTGCCCAACGGTTGTAAATAAGGGGGGAGCAGTAGAAAGCTGGTGACCTGTTCTTTGTCTATGAAACAATTATGTTACAGAAATAAGCGCTTGACAGCCTGCTCACAACAAACTTATGCTGCCTTCAATTTGTTGAACTTTATTGATTAAATGGGAAACTTTTTAATATCTGCCTCGCCAGGAACCTGCCTGAGGCAGCTTGCAAAATAGAAGTGGTCAAAATGACACCTTTAGAAGAGATGAATGAAAAGTCAGCCTTAAACAAAGTCCAGGCCGGCAGTAAAAAAAACCCCAAACAACATAGCTCATAAAAACAGACCATCGACAGCTTCAAATGACAGCGTCTCGACAAAGACAGAATTCAGAATCAAGCCCTTAATGAGAGGCCGGGGTGAAGAGAACCAATCTGGTCTGATGTTCAATGCAACGTAGGGGCCGGGAGAGCTGCGAGAGGAAGGGCGTTCCACGATCAAGGGGCCACCAAAGAAAAGTCCCAGTCTCTGGTTGTAGGGTTGCCAGTCTCCAGGCGGTGGCTAGAGATCTCTCAGAATTACAACCCATCTCCAGGAAAAAAATAGGTCCTTTGGGAGGCAGTCTCGTTGGCATTATACCCCAACTGAGGACAAGGTCTGGTGCCACCCGCCTTGGCCACCAGCACGGGATGGGGGGATAGGGTTGCCGGATCCAGACTGGAGATTTTGCGATGGATCCTGGAGATTTTGCAATGGAACCTGGGGAGGACAGGGACCTCAGTGGGGTTCAGTGCCAGAGAGTCCACCTTCTAACACATCCATTTTCTCCAGGGGAATTGATCTCCATATTCTGGAGACCGGGCCGGCTCTAGGCTGTCCGGCACCTAAGCAAGGCTAACGTCTGGTGGCCCCCCTGAACTGAGAACATCACTGAGTCACATGGGTGGCTGCCCAATTTGAAGAAGAAGAAGAAGAAGATGATGATGAAAGAGATGATGTTGACGATGATAATATTGGATTTATACCCCACCCTTCACTCTGAACCTCAGAGCAGTCACAATCTCCTTTGCCTTCCCCTCCCCAACACACAACAGACACCCTGTGAGGGGGATGGGACTGAGAGGGCTCTCCCAGAAGCTGCCCTTTCAAGGACGAGCTCTGCCAGAGCTATGGCTGACCCAAGGCCATTCCAGCAGCTGCAAGTGGAGGAATGCCAAAGGGTGATTAACATGTGGAACTCACTGCCACGGGACGTGGCGGCGGCTACGAGCATAGACAGATTCAAGGGGGTTAGATAAAAATATGAAGCAGAGGTCCATCTGTGGCTATTAGCCACAGTGTGTGTGTGTGTGTGTGTGTATATATATATATATATATATATATATATATATATGTGTGTGTGTGTGTGTGTGTGTGTGTGTGTGTGTGTGTATATATAAATTTTTTGGCCACTGTGTGACACAGAGTGATGGACTGGATGGGCCATTGGCCTGATCCAACATGGCTTCTCTTATGTTCTTCTGTGACACAGAGTGTTGGACTGGAGGGGCCATTGGCCTGATCCAACATGGCTTCTCTTATGTTCTTATGTGACACAGAGTGTTGGACAGGAGGGGCCATTGGCCTGATCCAACATGGCTTCTCTTATGTTCTTATGTGACACAGAGTGTTGGACTGGATGGGCCATTGGCCTGATCCAACAGGGCTTCTCTTATGTGACACAGAGTGTTGGACTGGATGGTCCATTGGCCTGATCCAACATGGCTTCTCTTCTGTTCTTATCTGACACAGAGTGTTGGACTGGATGGTCCATTGCCTGATCCAAACATGGCTTCTCTTCTGTTCTTAATCTGACACAGAGTGTTGGACTGGAAGGGCCATTGGCCTGATCCAACATGGCTTCCCTTATGTTCTTCTGTGACACAGAGTGTTGGACTGGATGGGCCATTGGCCTGATCCAACATGGCTTCTCTTATGTTCTTATGAGTGGGGAATCAAACCTGGTTCTCCCAGATAAGAGTCCGCACCCTTAACCAGTACACCAAACAGGCTCTTTGGTGCTCCCGGAAGGCTGGTGCCCTAGGCAATTCCCTAGTTTGCCTAGTCACAGGGCCGGCCCTGTTTGGAGATGAGCTGTAACTCAGAGGGATCCTCGGGTCCCACCCTCAGGAGGGTGGGGGTTGGGGAGAGGAGGCACTTCAATGGGGTGAACTGCCACAAAATCCACTTCCAAAGTAGCCTTTCTGTCCAGGAGAACTGATCTCTATTTCCCAGAGGCTGGCAACCCTGTTTCCCTAATGTCTGGATGTGAGAGCAAGGCCTAGAAAACCTACTCATGTTTATGCCCTTTCAAAAAAAAAATCAAACAAACCAAACTCCCACATTAAAAGTCTTGGGAAGCCAACTCAGAGGTGGTACAAGAGCCATTTTAAGATTAGCCGATCGGTTCAGAGGGTGGTAGATGGCGGGGAGAGGTTGCAATTTATAAATAGTCCTCGACAGAAAAGTCTTTGCGGCAAAAGTTCTCGGCACCTGTGTCTGAATTACAAAAAGAGCACAGTCGCCGCTGGCAACCGAAATCTCCTGCTGGTAAAACCATTTGAAAAACCCAAGAGAAAGGGAAAGGCTTTCCGCCCCCCCCTCCTCCCTTTGGAAAAATTAGTCAGACGAGCCGGCTAACGGTCACCTCTGTGTCTGGGAAGCTTATTCACCAAGTCCGCTTGGCAAAGGAGGCCGAAACGGGAACCCACAGACAAGAGACTGATTGCGTTCAGTTCTCTGGGGCCCTCATATTTATGCAACGGCTCTGAGTCACGGTCGCACGTGAGAGATGCTGAGACTGGCACGGTTGGCACCAGGCACCCGCTTGACGGTCTGGCATTAAGCGATATCTGTGCCTGCTGAGAAATGGGCCTGTCTTTTGCCCTGGCCTTGAGGTGAGTGGTGCCGGTTCTCCAGCTAAACCACCTGAGCGATCCCCTTGGGATGGGGCAAAGGCTGAGGCGCCACGTCTATTAGAAGTGTTGACAACTTCCTGGTGCCTCAAAAACGATTGAACTAATAAACACTTCATGTGCAGAAGTGTGCACTGTTTACAAACAAGAGGAACAGAGAATCCAATTTTATCCAACAAGTAAGCCGTTGTTCCCTCTAAACTGAGTTAGTGTGAGCCAGCTCACAGGTTTTTTTAGCCTCCGGCTCACCCGGTTTTGTCTTAGCTCAGGAAAAATGGCTCCAGAGCAACCCATTGTTTGGTGGGGCTTCCTGGAAGGGTGGTGATAGGGAAACTGGCTGTGGAATGTGACCATTGTTCTGTGTTGATTGTGAAGATGACATCTGGGGTATTGTTCTGTGTTGATTGTGGGTACATTCACAAACCAATTGCCCTTTCACCACACCCCCTCCAGCCTAGAAATAGCAGCTCTCCAGCAGGCCTGGCCCCACTCAATGCACAGCAGCCAAGAAGGTCAGAGCGCCTGCTCCGGCTGCAATGCCACTGAGGATGTTCTCCGCAGCCGAGAACGAAACGTCTGGAAGGAAAACTTTCTCCAGTAGAACACGGCACTTGAGCCCGAAAGATTCTACAAACCCTAATGATTCACATAAACTTTGGGCGAGGAAAATCAATCCCTAGTGAATTCCGACGGGGTCATTAAGAGACATGGGGATGGGCCGGGGACACAATTGGTTCCTAAATGGGAAAGAAAGAATTGGCCGAGCTCATAACATATGCGAGCCACCATTCTCTCGCCTGCAACTTAATGAAAATATGCAGCATCTAAAACCCTAATGTGGCTGCTATTATATTCCTTCTCGATTCGGGGCCGCGATGCCTCTGAGTCAGAAGCAGCGCTGAAGGACCGGCGATGGGGAAATGGGAATTCAAACGTATCATTTGGTCTAGTGCCAGAAGTGCGGGCCGATCGGTGGGAGATAGTTGGGCGTGTGACGAAAGGATGACTGGAATTAAAAGCTGAGAGCCGGCTTGGCTAGAAATGGAGGCTCCAGAAGAGTGAAGAAGATGAAGAAGATATTGGATTTATATCCCGCCCTCCACTCCGAAGAGTCTCAGAGCGGCTCACAATCTCCTTTCCCTTCCTCCCCCACAACAGACACCCTGTGAGGTGGGTGGGGCTGGAGAGGGCTCTCACAGCAGCTGCCCTTTCAAGGACAGAGTCTCAGAGCAGCCTACAATCTTCTTTCCCTTCCTCCCCCACAACAGACACCCTGTGAGGTAGATGAAGATATTGGATTTATATCCTGCCCTCCACTCCGAAGAGTCTCAGAGTGGCTCACAATCTCCTGTCCCTTCCTCCCCCACAACAGACCCCCTGTGAGGTGGGTGGGGCTGGAGAGGGCTCTCACAGCAACTGCCCTTTCAAGGACAGAGTCTCAGAGCAGCCTACAATCTTCTTTCCCTTCCTCCCCCACAACAGACACCCTGTGAGGTAGATGAAGATATTGGATTTATATCCCGCCCTCCACTCCGAAGAGTCTCAGAGTGGCTCACAATCTCCTGTCCCTTCCTCCCCCACAACAGACCCCCTGTGAGGTGGGTGGGGCTGGAGAGTGCTCTCACAGCAGCTGCCCTTTCAAGGACAACCTCTGCCAGAGCTATGGCTGACCCAAGGCCATTCCAGCAGGTGCAAGTGGAGAAGTGGGGAATCAAACCCGGTTCTCCCAGATAAGAGTCCGCACACTTAACCACTACCCCAAATCAAAGGTAGAAATGAGTTTTAGAGGTAAAGGTAGTCCCCTGTGCAAGCACCGAGGCATTACTGACCCACAGGGTGAGGTCACATCATGACGTTTTCTTGGCAGGCTTTTATGGGGTGGTTTGCCATTGCCTTCCATGGTCATCTACAAGATGATGCATGGGATAGAGAAGACAGAGCAAGAAGGACTTTTCTCCCTTTCTCACAATACGAGAACTCGTGGGCACTCAATGAAATTGCTGAGCAGTCGGGTTAGAACGGATAAAAGGAAGTCCTTCTTCACCCAAACGGTGATTAACAAGTGGAATTCACTGCCACGTGGCAGCTACAAGCATAGCCAGTTTCAAGAAGGCATTGGATAAGCCTATGGAGCAGAGGTCCATCAGTGGCTATTAGCCACAGCTTATTGTTGGAACTCTGTGTCTGGGGCAGTGCTGCTCTGTATTCTTGGTGCTTGGGGGGGTACAGTGGGAGGACTTCTAGTGTCCTGGCCCCACTGATGGACCTCCTGATGGCACCTGGTTTTTTTTGGCCACTTGTGTGACACAGAGTGTTGGACTGGATTGGCCACTGGCCTGATACAACATGGCTTCTCTTATGTTCTTATGTGACACAAAGTGTTGGACTGGAGGGGACTTTGGCCTGATCCAACATGGCTTCTCTTATGTTCTTATGTGACACAGAGTGTTGGACTGGATGGGCCATCGGCTTGATCCAACATGGCTTCTCTTATGTTCTTTGTGACACAAAGTGTTGGACTGGAGGGGCCATTGGCCTGATCCAACATGGCTTCTCTTTTGTTCTTATGTGACACAGAGTGTTGGATTGGATGGGCCATTGGCCTGATCCAACATGGCTTCTCTTCTGTTCTTATGAGACACAGAGTGTTGGACTGGAGGGGCCTTTGGCCTGATCCAACATGGCTTCTCTTATGTTCTTATGTGACACAGAGTGTTGGACTGGAGGGGCCATTGGCCTGATCTAACATGGCTTGACTTATGTTCTTATGTTTTAAGTAGCTTATGGCATCCCCCCTACTCCATTTTCCCTCACTTCCAGCAGTCCTGTGAGGTAGGCTCAGTGGAGAGTATGTGATTGGCCCAAGGTCACCCAGTGAGCTTCTGTGACAAGAGTGGGGATCCGAACCTGGGTGTCCCAGGCCCCCAGTCTGATGCTCTAACTTCTATACCACGCTGGCTCTTATATTGGAGAAGAGGGGCTTTCATCACTGAGTTTTGCCATTGAGTGGTCATCCCACTGGGATCTGCTCTGCTAATGGCTGGCTTTCCTCTTGTGCGAAGGGAGCTTTTGTTGAATGCAAGAGGTGGTATCAACTCGTTGGGCCTGAGAAAAATGCCACCGTTCACAGGACAGATTCATAGGAATCAGCTCCAACAGGGAAACAAAAGCCCACCAGTTAAGGTATGCCTCCCAGCTTCCCAAGCTCTTCTCCATGTGACCCTGCCTTCAGAGGTGAGGTGAGACAGAGCCTTTTCAGTGGTGGCCCCTTACCTTTAGAAGAGCTTCCTGACCAGCTAGACTGCAGTAGGGCCTTCCTGGGATTAGGCTTTTGAGAGTCAAAGCTCCCTTGGTATCTGTCTTTGAAAACTCATACTCCCTAAATCTCCCCCCCCCCCTTTTAAAAAAAATATAAAGTTTATTTAGAACCGGTCGTATTTAGAACCTGTCACAAAAAAGAGGGGAAGAAGAAAAAGTCAAAGTATTCTGGGATGCCAAGTAAATTTTAACAGTAAAATTCGTAAAAACAAAAACTTTTACAGTCGAGGGCCATATCAACAAAGAATTAAGGTAGAGAGGATCACCATGACATCTCAAGTTTCATCAGAAAGTTCCCCCGACAGAATGTTTTGGAGTCTACTCTGTAGTACCGCAGGGGAAAGAGCTCTACTACTCCCTCTTTCTCTGAAGTATCTGGGATCTGCCAACAAGAAAGAGAAAACAACTCCAGGTTCGCATACAAACTGAGGGGAGGGGGGAAAGGAAGGGGCCAGAACAAATTCATATATGTATCATTCCATACAAAAGAAAGATTCCTTCTCCTCTGAATATTCTGAGATATGAGGTAAACTAGCTATAAAACCCATAAAAAAACCAGTTGCACAATCCAAATGAAATATCAAGAAAGAATCAAGGCAAAAAAGGTGAACATTTCATCCCAGGTTTAACCAAAAACTACCTCACAAAATACTTTGAAAACTATTCCCTACCACAGAGCCCCGTGGCGCAGAGTGCTAAAGCGGCAGTACTGCAGTCCGAGCTCTGCTCACGACCCAAATTCGATCCCGGCGGAAGCTGGGTTAGGGTAGCCGGCTCAAGGTTGACTCAGCCTTCCATCCTTCCGAGGTCAGTAAAATGAGTACCCGGCTTGTTGGCGGGGGGTGGGGCGAGTGTAGATGACTGGGGAAGGCAAGGGCAAACCGCCCCGCAAAAAGTCTGCCGTGAAAATTTCGTGATGCGACGTCATCCCAGAGTCGAAAACGACTGGTGCTTGCACAGGGGACTACCTTTACCTCTTTTTTTTTAACCAAAGGGGGGAACCTCTTCTGCAACCTCCCTCCCTGAAATACCTGGAATCTGCCAACAAGAGAAAAGAGAAGGCTCCAAAGTCACATACATACCAATGGGCTGGGGTGGGGGGGGGGGGGAAGATGCCACAGCAATGGCCATGCCATCCCCAATTCAAATGCAATCTAAAGGAGGGGTAAGGAAAGGCTAATAGCAGAGGGCTTCCTAAAACTACTTAGCACGTAAAATGGCAGATAGCAAATAAAACCAATTACACTACAAGACAAAAAAGTAGCATACATTGGATTTGTATCCTCTCCTCTACACTGAATCTCAGAGTAGCTCACAATCTCCTTCGCCTTCCTCCCCCACAACAAACACCCTGTGCGGTTGGTGGGACTGAGAGAGCTCTCCCAGAAGCTGCCCTTTCAAGGACAACTCCTGCAATAGCTCTGGCTGACCCAAGGCCATTCCTGCAGGTGCAAGTGGAGGAGTGGGGAATCAAACCCGGTTCTCCCAGATAAGAGAGCTCTGGTTGACCCAAGGCCATTCCAGCAGCTGCAAGTGGAGGAGTGGGGAATCAAACCTGGTTCTCCCAGTTAAGAGAGCTCTGGTTGACCCAAGGCCATTCCAGCAGCTGCAAGTGGAGGAGTGGGGAATCAAACCCGGTTCTCCCAGATAAGAGTCCGCACACTTACCCACTACACCAGATTTTACCAGACCAGCTCCTGCTGCAGTGCCCTCATTGTAGTGGGGAATGAAAACGATTATCATTTTCATACCCCCCCCCCCCCAAACTTGTTGGTCCTCGAAGATGCTACTGGATTTGAAGCTAGCTCTGCTAGAGAGCCAGTTTGGGCTCACAGAATTGGATCCCCTGGTCCAATCTTTTTGAAACGTGGAGGGTGTTCTTAGGAGAGGCAGTGAATACTATACTGAAAACGTGGTGCCTCTACCTCAAAAAACAGCCCCCCTGAGCCCCAGATACCCACAAACCAATGCCGCATTATACTCTATGGGAATCGGTTACGCATAGAGACTGATTCGCATAGAGTATAATGGGGAATTGATCTGCGGGTATCTGGGGCTCAGGGGGCTGTTTTTTGCATAGAGCATAAAAGTCCGTACAGTCAAAGCGACGGCATTCCCAGTAGTAATGTATGGCTGTGAGAGTTGGACCATAAGGAAGGCCGAGTGCAGAAGAATAGATGCTCTCCAGCTGTGGTGCTGGAGAAGACTCTCAAGAGCCCCTTGGACTGCAAGAAGATCAAATCAGTCCGTCCTAAGGGAAATCAACCCTGACTGTTCCCTGGAAGGTCAGATGCTGAAGCTCAAATACTCTGGCCACCCAATGAGAAGGGATCACTCACTGGAGAAGACTCTTGAGAGTCCCTTGGACTTCAAGAAGATCCAATCAGTCAGTCCTAAGGGAAATCAGCCCTGACTATTCCCTGGAAGGTCAGATGCTGCAGCTGAAGCTCAAATACTTTGGCCACCCAATGAGAAGGGAGCACTCACTGGAGAAGAATCTTGAGAGTCCCCCGGACTGCAAGAAGATCAACTCAGACTAAGAGAAATCAACCCAGACTGTTCCATGGAAGGTCAGATGCTGAAGCTGAAGCTCAAATACTTTGGCCACCCAATGAGAAGGGAGCCCTCCCTGGAGAAGACCCTGATGCTGAGAAAGACAGAAGAAAAAAGAAGAAGGGGACGGCAAAAGAGGAGATGGCTGGACAGCGTTGCTGATGTAGCTAACACAAATTTGAGCAGACTTCGGAGGATGGTGGAAGACAGGAGGGCCTGGCGTGACTTGGTCCAGGGGGTCGCAAAGAGTCGGAATCGACTGTGCGAATGAACAACAACAAAAATATTTGAGTGGCCAGTAGACATTTCCCTCCCTCCCCAACTTTCTGACGACCCTGAAGCGGGGGGAGGGCCTCCAAACCGGAGGATCCCCTGCTCCCGCCTGGGGATTGGCAACTCTAGACCACTGTGTTAGAGCACTGAAGTCGGTGGCCTTAGAAGTGTATTACTTGGCTCTCTGAGCCTGGCTTCGCATGGAAATTTAGAAGGGTGTAGCTGCCTTTAGGGTTTGCCCCCCGCCCCCCCCCCCCCAGAATCTGACATCACATTGAAACTGTGAATGTTGTCAACAGAAGAAGAAGAAGAAGAAGATGATGATGATATTGGATTTATATCCCCCCCTCCACTCTGAAGAGTCTCAGAGCGGCTCACAATCTTCTTTACCTTCCTCCCCCACAACAGACACCCTGTGAGGCGGGTGGGGCTGGAGAGGGCTCTCCCAGCAGCTGCCCTTTCAAGGACAGAGTCTCAGAACGGCCTACAATCTCCTTTCCCTTCCTCCCCCACAACAGACACCCTGTGAGGTGGGTGGGGCTGGAGAGGGCTCTCCCAGCAGCTGCCCTTTCAAGGACAACCTCTGCCGGAGCTATGGCTTACCCAAGGCCATTCCAGCAGGTGCAAGTGGAGGAGTGGGGAATCAAACCCGGTTCTCCCAGATAAGAGTCTGCACACTTAACCACTACACCAAACCGGCTCTCCAGCTGCTTCAGGGTGAGATTCAGAAGATCCACCACAGTTCACACAAAGGCAAAAGGCAGAGGGGGAGGGAGAAAACCCAATCCTCTCCATGTCTAAGTATGTGAACTTACGTAAATAAAGGGTAACCAAGGGCACATAATTACATAAAATTGTTACTTCATAATGCATGTAAACAACCCAAAATATGTAAAGGAGGGGAACCCGACGGTGAATTAGAACCAATTACTTGAAGCTAATTAAAATAAGAATGGCTGGAATGGACGCGTGTTAATAACACTGAACCTTCCATTTCTAAAGGAATTTCCATATAAGTGGGCGGAATGCAAAATAGGGTTTCTTCTCCAGACACATCGGAGCAGAGTTAGAGTCTTAGAACTCATTGTTTTCCTAAAGAGTTTGGACTGAAGGAACAGATTAGAGCTGCTGCATGCTGGAGGTGAGATTTCCAATTTTCTACCCAGTTCCTTCTTACAGAAAGACATAGATTATCTTGGAGAACAGATGCGAAGTGCTGGGGAGAAAGTCATAGAGCCATAGAGATGGAAGGGACCTCCAGGGTCATCTAGTCCAACCCCCTGCACAAGGCAGAAGATTCACAAATGAATCTTTGTGAATCTTTCCAGATACGGGCGCCCGGCGTAACGACCCAAAAGCGCCGATGAAAAAAGTGCGTTGAGCCGTGCTTTTGAGAAAGCTGTCCGATATTTTGGGATAGTAATATTGAAAAGATACCTAGCCGGGGATAGTACTTTGGCTTGCTTCCCTAAGAAAATGTGCACAGAAAGACTAACTCTGGCAGATCTCAATTCGAGCTCCACCAACCTCATGCGCAGAAGTTCTTTCGCGTCCCTCAGCTCCATCATTGCTAAGGACTCAGGGGAGACGTAAGCGCTGATGCAGCCCGTCTTGCCCTCTTTCTCACGATCTTCCTAAGTTCACAGGATCTTCAATGCTGTCAGATGGCCATCCGGCCTCTGTTGAGAAAACTCCAAAGAAGGAGAGCCCACCACCTCCCGAGGAAGTCTGTTCCACTAACTGTCAGAACGTTCTTCCTGTTGTTTAGCCATAAACTCTTTTGATTTAATTTCAACCCGTTGGTTCTGGTCCGGCCTTCTGGGCCAACAGAAAACAACTCTGCACCATCCTCTCGAGGACAGCCCTTCATGTACTTGAAGATGATGATCCTATTATCTCTCAGTTGTCTCCCCTCAAGGCTAAACATGCCCAGCTCCTTCAACCTTTCCTCATAGGACTTGGTCTCCCCAGACCCTTCACCAGCCTCGTTGGCCTCCTCTGGACACGTTCCAGTTTGTATATACCCTTCTTCAATTGGGGCACCCAAAAAGATTTGAAGCAAAAGATTTTTTGAAGTTGGGCAAAGACCTGGGGTCTTTCACCCAGGTAGCATCTAAAGCAGGAGACCAGCAAACAGAAGTCCAGTTTAGCTAGGTCAGGGATCTCCAAGATGAGTGCAGTAGCACCCGCCAACACCTTTCCTGGTGCTCACCAAGTGCTTTTTGAAAGTGAGTGGGGCCAGATGGGGCTTTTGTCCAGCAAGGCTTCTGATTCAGGGGTGTCATGCAGCCCGGGGGTCAAATCAAACCCCTGGAGGGCTCCTATCAGGACCCCAAGTGACTAGCTGTCATCTGCTTCCTTCTCCCTCTCTCTTGCTTCCTTCTGCATCTCGGGTTGCTTTGCCAGGCTTGCTCAATCACACAGGAGCTACAGAGCAAAGCTTCTGATTTCTCCACGGGCTGACGCTCCTCCCTTGGAGAGGAAGGGCGGGGGGGGGGGAGAGGCAGAACTTGCTTTGCCAGGCTTTCTCAATCGCACAGCAGAGCCTGGCTCAAGATTTAAAGGCACACACACCTTTCTAAAAGCAAATTGTTCCCCAGCATCTTCTTAAGCCTTCCGTGGTTTGGAGGCACATGGAGGCTGTTGGGGTGGGGCTTTCCCCCACTGGCTAGCTGAGGGTGGGAAAGAGCCTGGCAAACGGGGAGATCGCCTGATGGGACCTGGGGATTGGCAAGCGTGCCTCTTCCTCCCTTAACAGCTTGACAACATGGACTTTAGCTAACAGCAAACCGCTTGATAACAGAGTCTTTGACTAACAGAAGTGACTTTAAAAAACATTCCTAATCAGTGTCTGACTGATTAATTTACTCACTCTCTGTTCTTTACTTCTGTTTATTATTTTATTTACTCCATTCATACCCTGCCTTTCTCCCCAGTGGGGGCTCAAAGCCGCTGACACCCTTCTCCTCCATCATATCCCACATCATGGGAGGGACGGTGGCTCATCTGCTTGGGAAGCAGAAGGTCCCAGGTTCAGTCCCCGGCATCTCCAAAAAAGGGTCCAGGCAAAGAGGTGTGAAAAACCTCAGCTTGAGACCCTGGAGAGCAGGGGAGGGATGGTGGCTCAGTGGTAGAGCATCTGCTTGTGAAGCAGAAGGTCCCAGGTTCAATCCCTGGCATCTCCAACTAAAAAGGGTCCAGGCAAGTAGGTGTGAAAAACCTCAGCTTGAGACCCTGGAGAGCCGCTGCCAGTCTGAGAAGACAGTACTGACTTTGATGGACTGAGGGTCTGATTCAGTAGAAGGCAGCTTCATAGGTTCATATACGTTCATCCTCAAACCACCATTTGTGGTGGTGTGGCTGAGATAGGGTCGCCAACTCCCAGGCGGGAGCAGGAGATCCCCTGGTTTGGAGGACCGCCCCCCCCGTCTCAGAGTCATCAAAAAGCGGGAGGGGGGAGGGAAATGTCTGCTGGTCACTCCATTATTCCCTATGAAGACAGGTTCCCATAGGGTTTAATGGAGAATTGATCCATGAGTAAATGGGGCTCTGGGGGGGGCTGTGTTTTGAGGTAGAAACACCGAATTTGCAGCATAGTATTCGCTGTCTCTCCTCAAAACACCCTCCAAGTTTCAAAAGGGTTGGACCGTGGGGTCCAATTCTATGAGCCCCCAAAGAAAGTGCCCGTAGCCTTCGTTATTTCCATTGGAGAGAGGGCATTTAAAAGGTGTGGGAGGGAAATCAAACCTGGAGGAGCGAGGAATCAAACCTGGTTCTCTGAGATAAGAGTCCATGCACTTAACCACTACCCCAAACTGGCTTGTGCCGTGAACTCCCTTTGGAGTTCAATTATGCTTGTCAAAACCTTGCCTCAAAATCTCCTGGCTCCACCCCCAAAGTCCCTTTGGAGTTCAATTATGCTTGTCAAAACCTTGCCTCAAAATCTCCTGGCTCCACCCCCAAAGTCCCTTTGGAGTTCAATTATGCTTGTCAAAACCTTGCCTCAAAATCTCCTGGCTCCACCCCCAAAGTCCCCAGATATTTCTTGAATTGGACTTGGCAACCCTAGGCTGAGAGAGAGGGACTGGCCCAGGGGTCACCCAGTGGGTTTCCATGACACAAGTGGGGATTCGAACTTGGGTCTTCTAAAACCTAACCTCGCCCTCTTAACCACTACACCATGCTAGCTCAGCGAGTGAAGAGCAGTGGCAAAGAGTCTTGGGGTGGGGGGAGGAAAGCAGAACTCCCATCGGGCTGTGCAAGAACAGGCCTGTATAGAATACTGTACTTTGCAGTGTACTGTGCTATTTTAACACGCAAAACAGAGTCGATCTGCTTGCAACAAGCCAAACGGCTCGGCAAAAATAATCCCGGCTCACGGAGCAAGCAAAGAGTCCCGTGGTGCAGTGTTAAAGCTGCAGTACTGCGGTCCTAAGATCTGCTCACGACCTGAGTTCGATCCCCGGCAGAAGCTGGGTTTTCAGGTAGCCGGCTCGAGGTTGACTCAGCCTTCCGTCCTTCCGAGGTCAGGCAAAGGAGTCCCCAGCTCGCTGGGGGGAAAGCGTAGAGGACTGGGGAAGGCAAGGGCAAACCACCCCGTCAAAAGTCTGCCGTGAAAACATTGTGAAAGCAACGTCACACCAGAGTCGGAAACGACTGGTGCTTGCACAGGGGACCTTTCCTTTCCTCTGTATAATAGAGCCCCATGGCGCAGAGTACTCCAGTCTTAAGCTCTGCTCACGACCTGAGTTTGATCCCCGGTGGAAGCTGGGTTTTCAGGTAGCCGGCTCGAGGTTGACTCAGCCTTCCATCCTTCCAAGGTCAGTAAAATGAGTGCCCAGCTTGCTGGGGGGAAAGTGTAGATGACTGGGGAAGGAAATGGCAAACTACCCCATAAAAAGTCTGCTGTGAAAATGTTGTGAAAGCAACATCACTCCAGAGTCTGAAATGACTCGGTGCTTGCACAGACCTCACCTGGAGTGCTGTGTTCAGCTTTGGGCACTGCATTTTAAGAAGGATATAGACAAGCTGGAACAGGTCCAGAGGAGGGTGACGAAGATAGTAAGGGGTCTGGAGACTAAGACCTATGAGGAAAGGTTGAAGGAGCTGGGCATGTTTAGCCTGGAGAGGAGACTGCTGAGAGGTGATATGATCACCATCTTCAAGTACTTGAAGGGCTGTCCTCTAGAGGATGGTACAGAATTGCTTTCTGTGGTCCCAGAAGGTGGGACCAGAACCAATGGGTTGAAATTTGATCAAAAGAGTTTCTGGTTCAACATTAGGAAGAACTTCCTGACCGTTAGAGAGTCCCCAGCTCTCTGGGGGGAAACCATAGAGGACTGGGGAAGGCAGTGGCAAACCACCCCATCAAAAGTCTGCCGTGAAAACATTGTGATGCGACGTCACCCCAGAGTTGGAAACGACTGGTGCTTGCACAAGGGACCTTTCCTTTCCTCTGTATAATAGAGCCCCATGGTGCAGAGTGTTGAAGCTGCAGTACTGCATTCCTAAGCTCTACTCACGACCTGAGTTCGATCCCCGGGGGAAGCTGGGTTTTCAGGTAGCCGGCTCTAGGTTGACTCAGCCTTCCATCCTTCTGAGGTCGATAAATGAGTCCCCAGCTTGCTGGGGGGGGAAGTGTAGATGACTGGGAAGGCAATGGCAAACCACCCCGTAAAAAGTCTTTCGTGAAAATGTTGTGAGAGCAACGTCACCCCAGAGTCAGAAACGACTGGTGCTTGCTCCTTTTCCATGGAGCAAAATGCAAGCGACATGTCGTATCCCTAGCTTGAGGCTCACCCCACCCTTCAGCGGTGTTTCAGCAGGCTGTAGGCTTCTGAATAGAGATGGAGAAAGAGCACCGTTCCAGGCCAGAGAGGAGAGGCATTTTGCAATCAAAAACACAAAAGTGCTTGCTCAAGATATCTCGACAGCTAAAGCACCACTCATTTGCGTTCAGCGGTCGCAAGCCCGCTCCTTTTCTTGAGAAAAGAAAAGTGCCTCGCTGGATCAAAACCAAGATCCACCTAATCTGGTGCTCTCAGCGAGGATTTCAGCAACCAGCAGGAACCCGGGAGTTGAGTAGAAATCCGCTGGTGCCCCAAATCTATCTTAAACCTGTCGTTTTCTGGATGCAGGGCCGTAGCCAGGATTTTACTAGTCGGGGGGCTTTTTAAAAAGTCAGGGGGCCCCCTTTCCCATCCATTGCAGGGCTTGCCGCTTCTCAGAAGCTTTCTGGGGTAGGGGCAGAAGCTGGAAGATCTAAATGTAGCCAAATGGAGGCAGCCAACCCGAAAACTTTGGAGTGAAGAAGGGGCTGTACCTTGCATGCTAGCAGGGGGGGGGGTTGGTGTAGTGGTTAAGTGTGCAGACTCTTATCTGGGAGAACCGGGTTTGATTCCTCACTCCTCCACTTGCACCTGCTAGCATGGCCTTGGGTCAGCCAGAGCTCTGGCAGAGGTTGTCCTTGAAAGGGCAGCTGCTGTGAGAGCTCTCTCAGCCCCACCCACCTCACAGGGTGTCTGTTGTGGGGGAGGAAGGGAAAGGAGATTGTAGGCCGCTCTGGGACTCTGTCCTTGAAAGGGCAGCTGCTGTGAGAGCCTTCTCAGCCCCACCTACCTCACAGGGTGTCTGTTGTGGGGGGTGGGGGAGATAAAGGAGATTGTGAGCCGCTCTGAAACTCTGAGATATGGAGTGGAGGGTGGGATATAAATCCAGTATCTTCATCTCCTTCCTTCCTTCCTTCCTTCCTTCCTTCCTTCCTTCCTTCCTTCCTTCCTTCCTTCCTTCCTTCCTTCCTTCCTTCCTTCCTCCCTCATCTGACATTCATGTCTTGCTGCTCTCAGACATCTAACATTTATTCTGTGTGGCTCTTATCTTAAGCAAGTTTGGCCAGCCTTGCCCCACAGGGTCGCCTTAAGGTGGCCACAACTCAACGGTACTTTCCATCATGGCCTTATGAACTAATAATAATAATAATAATAATAATAATAATAATAATAATAATAATAATAATAATAATAATAATATTTTATTTTTATATCCCGCCCTCCCCGCCAGGCGGGCTCAGGGCGGCTAACAGACATGGGAGTCCCATGATTCATATAAAACAACATAAACAATTTTAAATATATCAATTACAAATAAATTATTTAAATAGATAAAATATATAAAATAGGTGCTAAAATACTGTAATCATAATGTACACAAGATGGCTAGATGTCCGCTCGTTGGATTAATCAGGTTCTATCTCGAAAGCCAGCTGGAAAAGAAATGTTTTGCAAGCCCTGCGGAATTGGTTCAGGTCCGCAGGGCTCGCACCATCTCTGGAAGGTCGTTCCACCAGCGAGGGGCTATCACCGAGAAGGCCTGCTCCCTAGTAGCCTTCAACCTAACTTCTCTTGGCCCAGGAATTATCCATGGTCCTGAAGTCCTGACTTCCATTGCGGTTGTCTACCTTCACCTGTTCATTGGCCACCTCTGCCCGCAAGACTCCACAAAACTGGGGCAAGGGAGAAGCTTGCGTTATGTACACCAGTGGTGCGCTGTGGTTCACGGCACAAGCTGCCAAACCTGGGATTTCTATCGCCGACTGAAACCTCAATGCTGAGAATAAGCATCACTCGCGTCACGAGCTTCTAAAGGCGCAGCGACAAAATACGTTCCGGGAGCACCGGGAATGCAAACAGTATATGATCTGCCTCCCCTTATTCCACACTCCTTTTTAATTTAAATCCTAACAGGATGTTTTCGTACAGTAAAATATATGACGCATCCTTAAACTATGCCCTCCCCTTAGCTATTATCGTTCCATCTACACCTACCCATTAACCTTTAACAATGCTATCAATCAACCTACAGAACGGAGAAAGGAGGGGAGAGCCGGCAGAAGCTTCACATTCTTCCAGGAATGCCAACGGAATGTTTTAAATTTAATGCGAGCAACCCGTCTATTAAATGCAACATACTTGGTGACAAGACAGATCTAAGAGGCTCTCTGCTCGGACCTCCGAGGGTTCACCGTTTTCCACCCCTGCAAACTAAGTTGCTTGGTTACCAAGGAAGCCCTTAGAATTAGGGATGCCATGGATTTTGCATCAAACTGGCTGGACAGTTGAATTTAGCCTTGTTCAGCTGCGATGATCAAACAGGAGCTAGACAACCGGAGCGGGTTGGTTCAGCACTGAGTCACTCAAAACTATGCCAAATGATTTTGGAAGACCTGTGGGTTTTGCAGATCCAAGCAGATAGGCAACCTGTAAGGTTGCTAAGAACGACTTGAGAAAATGTCAAGTGGTCAGACATTTTTAAATACAGGGCATTTATTTAGGACTCCTTTGCCACTTGTTTAAGCAATTACCTCAGAAAGGGAATTGTATCACAAAAAGGACATTGCGGAGTGGGGGAAAAGTACAGAAAACGGTAACTAAGATGATCGAGGGGGGTGGGTGGGAAGAGTCCCTTCCCTATGAAGAAAGGCTGAAGATTCTGGGACTTTTCTGTTGAGAAAGAGACAAGGGAAAACATGACAGAAGTTTATAAAATTATGCACTGAGTGGAAAATGAATGATGAAGTCCTGATGAAGTCAATCCTCCCACAGCTTACAGTAGGCCCTGTAAGAAGAGCCCTGCAAGCTCTTGGAGGATTGGCTACATCAGAGCATGTGACCTAATATGCAAAGGAGTTCCTGCTACAAAAAAAGCCCTGGGGATAGACATAAGCCAGGAAAATAGAGGTTTGTGAAGGTTCGTGGGGTCTCATGAGTGGAAAGATTTGGAAAAAAAATTATTCTTTCCTTTCCCCTTGTAAAATACTAGAACATGAGGGCATCTGAAGAAGAAAGAAGAAAGATTATATCCCACCCTCCACTCTGAATCTGAGTCTCAGAGTGGCTCACAATCGCCTTTACCTTCCTCCCCCACAACAGTCACCCTGTGAGGTGGGTGGGGCTGAGAGAGCTCTGACAGAAGCTGCCCTTTCAAGGGCAGCTCTGCGAGAGCTATGGCTGACCCAAGGCCATTCCAGGAACTGCGAGTGGAGGAGTGGGGCATCAAACCCTGTTCTCCCAGATAAGAGTCTGCGGACTTCACCACTACACCAAACTGGTTTGTGCCATGAACTACCAAGCCGATGGGCAGTAGATTCAGGATGGTCAAAAGGAAAAACTTCTTAACACAGGAAGTGGTAGAAATGTAGAATCCTCTGACTGCAGTGGATTCAGTGATGCCAACAGGCATAGACAGCTTCAAAAGGGGACTATATAGATTCAAGTCAAACTTAACTTGACTTAATAGATACATCGAGCAGAGGTCTATTGATGGCTTCTAGTCATGGTGACTTAAGGGAACCTTCACATTTAGAGGTAGTTAACCTTTGAATCCCAGAGCGAGCAGGCAACATCAGGAGAAGGCCGTGGCCTCCATGTCCTGTTGATGGCCTTCCACCGGAACAGGCTGGCCATCAAGTTAGACGGGATGGTAGACTAGGTGGAACACTGCTCTGATCAAGCAGGGCTCTTCTGATGTTCTTACCAGCTGCTTGGAGAAAGGGTGAAGCCATGGCGGGGGAGGAGAACTGAACTAAACAGTGCAAGAAGGTGATTGCGCAAAAACACCGATGAAGTTATACAGCAATGTTAAGAAGGAATATGACTGAAGCGGTGCTCCTAAAAATTGTAAACTTGTGTTTTCCATGAGATAAAGAACATAAGAGAAGCCATGTTGGATCAGGCCAATGGTCCATCCAGTCCAACACTCTGTGTCACAGAAGAACATAAGAGAAGCCATGTTGGATCAGGCCAATGGTCCATCCAGTCCAACACTCTGTCTCACATAAGAACATAAGAGAAGCCATGTTGGATCAGGCCAATGGCCCATCCAGTCCAACATTCTGTCTCACACAGTGGCCAGAACCCAGGCGCCATCAGGAGGTCTACCAGTGGGGCCAGAACTCCAGAAACTCTCCCACTGTTGCCCCCCAAATACCAAGAATACAGAGCATCACTGCCCCAGACAGAGTGTTCAATCTATACTTTGTGTCTAATAGCCTCTGATGGACCTTTGCTCCATCTGTTTCTCCAGTCCCCTCTTGATTAAATGAAAGACTGGTTTTACTGGGAGAAGGAGAAGGGATGCATAAATCTGCAGATACAGGGACTTCAGGATACTGTTCTAACCATAGCCTCCCACTCACTAAGCTGCCTTCTACTGAATGATAGCATCGATCCATCAAGGTCAATATTGTCTACTCCAGGGGTATCAAACATGTGGCCTGGGGGCCAAATCAGGCCCCCAGAGGGCTCCTATCAGGCCTTTGGGTAAGTCTCTTCCCTTCTTCCTCTCTCTTGCTTCCTTCTGCATGCTTTGCTTTGCAAGGCTTGCTCAATCACACAGGAGCTGCAGAGCAAAGCCTCTATCTTCTCCATTGGCTGAGGCTCCTCCCTTGGGGAGGAAGGGGGGGGGCGAGCTTGTTTTGCAAGGTTCTCTCAACTGCACAGCAGAGCTACTGAGCCAAGCCTCTCTTCCTTCTATTGGAGAGCCAGTTTGGTGTAGTGGTTAAGTGTGTGGACTCTTATATGGGAGAACCAGGTTTGATTCTCCACTCCTCCACTTGCACCTGCTAGCATGGCCTTGGGTCAGCCATAGCTCTGGCAGAGGTTGTCCTTGAAAGGGAAGCTGCTGTGAGAGCCCTCTGAGCCCCACCCACCTCACAGGGTGTCTGTTGTGGGGGAGGAAGGTAAAGGAGATTGTGAGCTGCTCTGAGACTCTGTCCTTGAAAGGGCAGCTGCTGTGAGAGCCCTCTCCAGCCCCACCCACCTCACAGGGTGTCTGTTGTGCGGGAGGAAGGGAAAGGAGATTGTGAGCCGCTCTGAGACTCTGTCCTTGAAAGGGCAGCTGCTGTGAGAGCCCTCTCCAGCCCCACCCACCTCACAGGGTGTCTGTTGTGGGGGGGGGGGAAGGGAAAGGAGATTGTAGGCCGCTCTGAGACTCTGTCCTTGAAAGGGCAGCTGCTGGGAGAATCCTCTCCAGCCCCACCCACCTCACAGGGTGTCTGTTGTGGGGGAGGAAGGGAAAGGAGATTGTGAGCGCTCTGAGACTCTTCGGAGTGGAGGGCGGGATATAAATCCAATATCTTCATCTTCTATCTTCATCTTCTATTGGCTAGAGCTCTTGCCCTTCCTCGTCTCCTGGGGAGGAAGAGAAGAGCAAGAGCTTGCTTTGCCCAGTTCCCTCGATCCCACGAGAGATACAAAGAAAGCACCTTAACAAATCAATTCAGCACTCTTGGTCTACTCACACTGTCAGTGGCTCTCCAGGGTTTCTGGCAGAGGTCTTTCATATCACCCACTGCCTGACCCTTTTAACTGGAGATACTGGGGGCCTAACCTGGGACCTTCTGCATGCCAAGCAGAGGGACTTCCACTGAGCCACGGCCTTTCCCATAACTTCTAGCATCTGAGGATGCAGTGCCACATTAAACCCTGTGGAGGCCCCTAGGTAGTCAAAATCGCAGGGGCCCCCTCGCAAATTATCGCAGCGTCGGAGCACCTGCCCCACTGCCCATGACCCCTGCTGCAGCCACCTTCGCAAAAGCCATTTGGACAAAGCTGCGGGGCAGAAGCAAACTTGGCAACGACACCAGCAGTAGCCACACCGGGAAAAGAGCGGCTCAGTTGCTGGCTGCGCATGCAGACCAGGAGGGCTGCAGACCGGGGGAAAACCAGAGCCGCTGGAAGAAGAAGAAGACTGCCGATTTATACCCCACCCTTCTCTCTGAATCAGAGACTCAGAGCGGCTCACAATCTCCTACATCTTCTCCCCCCACAACAGACACCCTGTGAGGTGGGTGGGGCTGAGAAGAAGAGGAAGAAGACTGCAGATTTATACCCTGCCCTTCTCTCTGAATCAGAG